>NC_057394.1:83544907-83774867 GCF_019320065.1 Cervus canadensis | reverse complement strand
CTATAAACTAATGAGACTGATGTTCTGGGTTATTTCCCAAAGTTTTCTGTGCTGGCCTCACCGACAGAGTCTGCAAGTGCCCCATGTGGTCCTGCTCTAGCCACCATTCACATGCCATTTTGTTTCACAGGAAAAGCCTTGAGACAAGGGTATGTAAGGATGGAATATATGACAGAACTGCTATCAGAAACCAGAAACAAGGGAGAATTAGTAAATACATGGTGACAGAACATGACTGACTACCTGAAAAAACTGACACCCATCTTTTAATTTTCATGAGTGTATTTTTCCTTCGGATGAAAACAAAAAAATTGCCACAACACATAAAGGTTAACTTAATATATTTTTATTTTAATATTTATACCAACAATATATTTTATATTTGTAACAACATAAAAATAGGTATATTCTTTATGCTTGTAGTTTTCAGATGACAACAAAAGCTACAATATTTATAAATTAAATTAAAACAAAACCAATAAAACACAAATTAACCACCTTAATTCATTTAACATAACAAATGATGCTGCTTTGTTCAAATAATAACATTTTGCTCAAATGAAATAAACCACAAGTATTTGGTTTACTAGCAAAAAGCTGCAGCTTCAGATCCCATTCTATTTCTAAATAACAATACGTGTTCACATATGTATCTTGTTCAACTGGTATTGATAAATTCAAGCCTTTTTCTCCCTCTTTCAAGATAATCAGAACAAAATATTGATCACACCGGTCAAAAGTCAGTCCTGAAATGCCCATTTTAAAAGATGTGAACTGAAAGACTGAAAAGATCAACAATTGCCTTCTCTGGAATGGACATTAATCACGAGAACCTGGAGCAGAAACCATCTTTACAAGTTAACTTGCTATGATACTCATTACTAATGAGCGAAGGAAGCACTCAGTCTGGGAGCCTCAGCACAAAGGACAGACTATCAGGGTACAGCTCTGAATAAGTATTCGACCTCTTCATGTCATATCAGATCAGGTCTAAGGTGTACAACAGCTTCATACCATCCTTCCCCTCGCTCTCCTGTAATCTGTGTTCTGAAGCTTCAACAATTTTACTTGTTTTCAAATCAGATTTTAATTTTGAATATTTAACACTATTGTTGATGTGCATTTCACTCTCCTCGTGTTTGCTAAGAATATGTGATAAATGCTGCCAATCTCTGCACCCATTCTCATTCTTCAGTTGATTTTTTCCCTCTCCAAAGAGTTTGCAATACAGACAAAACACAGAATCTTTTGAGGTCGAATAAAGTAACCAGGATCTAGTGGTTTTCTCACCATTTGCAAGAATTCTTGTATAGTAAGTTTCTGAAAACTTCCTCCCTGTACTGTCTTTTGGGAAGTTAAAATTTCTTACTTGAGGTGGATCATTTTCAACTAGAGTGTCCCTCTGTTTAATACTCAAAATTCGGGGCCATGTACCTGGATCTGCAGAAAGCACAGCTGAAATAACGGAGTCTTCTGATGGTTTCTCTCCCAGTTGCTCTTGAAGTTTATCAGCTATGCCTGGTAAATTCACATTCTGTTGGACCACTGATGTGTCTAGGCTACATTCTGCTGAAACCTGTAGTTCTGAAGTCTTTTCCTTTTTTTCTGGTATTTCTTCTATTTTTTCCAGAAGTATATTCAATGATCCATATAATTCTCTTTCATTTTCTTCTCCAACAGCATTCCTTTTTCTGTTTTCTGATGCTAATACTTTTTTTAAGTTTGTTTCCATCATCTGAGGAAAAATAGATTATAATTTTTCCTTACATTATTAACAGTGAAAAAAGTTAATGTATATACAAATGCCCAATAAGCATATGAAAAATATGCTTATCATTAATCATCAAAGAAATACAATTCAATACCACCACAAATCACTTCACCCACCAGGATGCCTACAATAAAAGGAGTGATAATAACAAGTGTTAGCAGAGATGTTGAAAAACTGGAACCTTCCTAAGGCACTGGTGGCAATGTAAAATGGAAAATAATGGCAATTCCTCAAAATTAACAGTCACTCTATAAGACACCCTATGTCACCCTATGGTGACACATATGGTCACCATAGTGACCCTATGCCACTTTCGAAGAGTGGCAATTCGAAAATGAAAATACATGTCCACATGAAGACTTGTACAAAATGATCACAGCAGCATTATTCATAAGAGCCAAGAAAATAGAAATAACAATGTGGTATTATCCATACATTGAAATATTATTTGGCAATAAAATTAGGTGTGGGGAGGGGGGATCGGGATGGGGAATACATGTAAATCGATAGCTGATTCATGTCAATGTAAGACAAAACCCACTACAATATTGTAAAGTAATTAGCCTCCAACTAATAAAAATAAATGAAAAAAATAAAAAAAAAATAAAAAAAATAAAATCAGGTGTGGTAAAGATACATGCTACAACTTGGATGAACCTTGAAAACAGTATATGTGAAATTCAGTCACAAGGTACCATATAGTATATGATTCCATCTAATAAAAATTAAAATTAGCTATTCTGGAGTCAATAAAATAAAAATGCACAAACACACACAAAAGAAAGTCAAAATAAGAAATGTATGCACTGTGAAGGGCATTTGCTAGCTGTAGTATTATAGTACAGGGTACAACCTGACCACAGTAAACAATGGAGTTCAAGAACCAAGAGCGCTGCTCTGAGGCAGTCCTGCATGTAGAGGCAGCACTGAGGCAGAGCAGGAGTGACATGATGTGGTGTGTGCCTGGAAGACCACACTGACTGCGCTCTGGTCTCCAGTGCCCAGGGAGACCAGGGAACAGAGACAGCCAGGAGGCTGTGGAGCCAATTCTGGCAAGAAGGGACAGTGGTCAGGTCTAAGTCTACAGTGGTGGGCAGAGGGCAGAGCCAGGAGTGGGTTAGGAAGTAGAATCCAGGATAGCTGGGAAATCAGTGGCCCTGGGGGCTAAGACAGAGGAGTAAGGAATAACATAAAGTTTCTGCTTAAACACCTGCCTGGATGGGAGGTTATTTACTGATTTGGGAAACAAAGGAGGAAAGCAGGCTTGGAGTGTCAGCTGTGGACAGAGTTTGAAATATTTGTGGAACATTCAAATGGAAATTAGACAGACATATTGGTGTGAAACTGAAGAAATATATATCCCAGATATATTCTGGAAGTCATCAAAATACATATTAGTTGAAACTATGGGACTGGTAAGACGATACCAAAAGAGCATATTTAAGAAGAGACAGAATGCCAAGTACTATTGCTAATGTTATTTTTTTACACAACCAAACTCAAGCCTTGGTCTTATTTCTTTCCTTCTTGAGTGTCTTGGTAATGATTAGGTAGTCAAGTTGTCACAATTCCCCCACATCTAAGACTCATCTTCCTGGGGATCATTAAATTGAATCCAGTGTAGATAATCAGGGAACTCAAGGCTTACGTATAATTAAATGTTGGCATCAGAGCCAACAGAGCATGTACATATACATATTTTCTTGCAGGATCTTAGTTCCTCACATTACCTAAGGTACGATACATGAGGTCGAATCTAGCTGTGTGACTCTGGGGAAGACCTTCTCTGAACTTCAGTATCTTTAACACTATTTCAAAGGTTTTATTTAATTGAAAGTTAATAAACATTTAGTAAAGAGAATCAACTAGTTACATCTGACTAATTAAAAGAAATAATTCAATTAATTAAAACACCTCCTTTCCCAGAAGTTAACTACTTTGAACATTTTTAGATGATTCTTTCCATGTTTATTTCCAAGTATCAAAATAACATGTTTGTATCACTATTTACTAATTTTTCCTCCCAGTTTTAGGTGTCGCTATTGACTTCTCAATGAGGAGGATGCAAGTTTAATTCTCTCTGCCACTGTGCTTACCACACACACTCACCCTCCAGCTCCCTTCTCATCCTTTTTCAACTTTGGCACCAATGATATATTGGCCAGGTCATTCTTTGCTGTGAGGGCTTGTCTGGCCCATTGCAGGACTGTCTGCATCTCTGGCCCCCACTCACTGATGCCAGGCTCTTAGCTGCAGCATGTGGGATCTAGTTCCCTGACCAGGGATTGAACCTGTGTTCCCTGCATTGGAAGGCAGAATCTTAACCACAGGATCACCAGGAAAGCCCTCCCACACAAAATTAACTTGAGATGGATCACAGATATAAAATCTAAACCTAAAAAGAAGACAAGATAGGTAAATATCTTCATAACCTCGGTAGGCAAAGACACCCTAAACAAGAGACAAAAAGTATTAATCAGAAAAGCAAACAGTAAATTGGACTTTATCAAAATTTAAAACCTGAGCTTTTCAAAAACATTAAGACAAAAACACTGTCCAGTAGAAAAATCTTCCAAATACATTTATTTTACAAAAGAAATGTATCCTGAATATATAAAGAATTCCTATAACTCAGTAACAGAAAAGACAACCCATTAAAAAAAGTGAACTAAAAAAAAAAAAAACTGAGCTAAGACTTGGATACTTTACAAAAGAAGATATATGCATGATAAAAAAGGAACAGCAGTTATCAGGAAATTAAAACCACAATGAGATAGTCATTTCATATCCACTAGAATAGCTTAAATCAAAACAGACAACACCAAATATTGTTGAGAGTACAGAGTAATTGGAACTAGTGGGGACGCAAAATGGTACAGGAGAAAATTACTCCTTGTAATGTCTGCAAAATGTCAAGTCTTAAAGCAAGCTTACTTACATCAATCAATTTCAATACTCATTTGAGAGTAATACTCAATGAAAGATTGACAAAGGAATTAAATGAGATTCTAAGAAAAATCTGCTTAATGAAAGCTAACAGGAAGAAGTTACTACAAGCTTGATCATTTAAAACTCATTAAAAGAGAATTACCTGTTTATACTCGTTAACACAACTTTGGCAGCAAAATCGCATCTCCTGACCTTCAACGACCAGGACATTGTTCCCAGCTCCTTTGCCGGGCAGGTACTCGCCGCACTGCTCACAGCAGTTCATCACTAGACCATTGGCCAGCCTGTACTTGTTAAAGCACTGGTTACTGCACAGCTTGTGTGTCACATTGTTAACGCTGACTTCATGCCGAATCTAGAAGAAAAATCAATTTATTAAATAAATCAACCAGATTAGCATCATACCTGATATATCTATTTTTTTTTCTAACAAAGAATCTCCAGTAATTCCTCAGTGGGAGAAATATTCAGGTAAAAGACATTAAAAAGCACATTTTACTACCTTTCATTTTTATCTTTGATTTCTTGTAAAAAGAAAAAATAAGATTCATAGAATAAAAAGCAATAAAATCAGATATTTAAGAATAACAGAAAATGAATTAGATAGCAGGTTTTGATATGACTTGATTAAAAACAAATGGATGAGAAAAAAGAAAGAGAAATTAAGGAAACAATACCATTCACCATTGCAACAAAAAGAATAAAATACTTAGGAGTATATCCACCTAAAGAAACAAAAGACCTATACATAGAAAACTATAAAACACTGATGAAAGAAATCAAAGAGGACACAAACAGATGGAGAAACATACCGTGTTCATGGATTGGAAGAATCAATATTGTCAAAATGGCTATTCTACCCAAAGCAATCTATAGATTCAATGCAATCCCTATCAAGCTACCAACGGTATTTTTCACAGAACTAGACCAAAGAATTTCACAATTTGTATGGAAATACAAAAAACCTCGAATAGCCAAAGTAATCTTGAGAAAGAAGAATGGAACTGGAGGAATCAACCTGCCTGACTTCAGACTCTACTACAAAGCCAGTCATCAAGACAGTATGGTACTGGCACAAAGACAGAAATATAGATCAATGGAACAGAATAGAAAGCCCAGAGATAAATCCATGAACCTATGGACACCTTATCTTCGACAAACGAGGCAAGGATATACAATGGAAAAAGGACAACCTCTTTAACAAGTGGTGCTCGGAAAACTGGTCAACCAATTGTAAAAGAATGAAACCAGAACACTTTCTAACACCATACACAAAAATAAACTCAAAATGGATTAAAGATCTAAATGTAAGACCAGAAACTATAAAACTCCTAGAGGAGAACATAGGCAAAACACTCTCCAACATGAATCACAGCAGGATCCTCTATGACCCACCTCCCAGAATATTGGAAATAAAAGCAAAAATAAACAAATGGGACCTAATGAAACTTAAAAGCTTTTGCACAAGAAAGGAAACTATAAGCAAGGTGAAAAGACAGCCCTCAGATTGGGAGAAAATAATAGCAAATGAAGCAACAAAGGATTAATCTCAAAAATATACAAGCAACTCCTGCAGCTCAATTCCAGAAAAATAAATGACCCAATCAAAAAATGGGCCAAAGAACTAAACAGACATTTCTTCAAAGAAAACATACAGATGGCTAACAAACACAGGAAAAGATGCTCAACATCATCAGAGAAATGCAAATCAAAACCTCAATGAGGTACCATTACACGCCAGTTAGGATGGCTGCTATCCAAAAGTCTACAAGCAATAAATGCTGGAGAGGGTGTGGAGAAAAGGGAACCCTCTTACACTGTTAGTGGGAATGCAAACTAGTACAGCCACTATGGAGAACAGTGTGGAGATCTCTTAAAAAACTGGAAATAGAACTGCCATATGACCCAGCAATACCACTTCTGGGCATACACACTGAGGAAACCAGATCTGAAAGAGACACGTGCACCCCAATGTTCATCGCAGCACTGTTTATAATAGCCAGGACATGGAAGCAACCTAGATGCCCATCAGCAGATGAATGGATAAGGAAGCTGTGGTACATATACACCATGGAATATTACTCAGCCATTAAAAAGAATTCATTTGAACCAGTCCTAATGAGATGGATGAAACTGGAGCCCTTTATACAGAGTGAAGTAAGCCAGAAAGATAAAGAACATTACAGCATACTAACACATATATATGGAATTTAGAAAGATGGTAATGATAACCCTATATGCAAAACAGAAAAAGAGACACAGATGTACAGAACAGACTTTTGGACTCTGTGGGAGAAGGCGAGGGTGGGATGTTTTGAGAGAACAGCATGGAAACATGTATATTATCTATGTTGAAACAGATCACCAGCCCAGGTGGGATGCATGAGAGAAGTGCTCGGGCCCGGTGCACTGGAAGACCCAGAGGAATCGGGTGGAGAGGGAGGTGGGAGGGGGGATTGGGATGGGGAATACATGTGACTCCATGGCTGATTCATGTCAATGTATGACAAAACCCACTGCAATGTTGTGAAGTAATTAGCCTCCAACTAATAAAAATAAATGAAAAAATAAATAAATGAAAACATGAATGCTTAAAACAAACAAATAAAAAAAACACAAATGGATGGGGAATTTGTAGGTATTATAAACTTCACTGCCCTAGAAAACAGGGGTGGGGGTGGCCAGTGGGCACCAGTATCACCCACTTTCAGGGTGGTGTCTATAAGGACATAAGTTCTTGTTCTGCTCAGCCCTGAGTAGCTGAGATAAAATCCTGTCCAGAATTTGCATGGCTCCCTCGTAACCCTGACTAAATTCAGCCAAGTGAGCACTCCCTGAATGCCTGGGAAGATGGCAGTGCCACCTAGGAAATGTGGGGTGACCTACATACTTCCACTCCACTTATTCTATGTGTTCTTCTAGGACTGGTTGTTTCCTTCATGTCCTGAACCTACATTCTCATTTAGTGTTGCTAATAAGAACAAAATCCACCATGAAACCACTGCTTTCTTTATGAGTGCATTCAATTCCACACAAGCAGATATTTACTCCCCATTCTATGGGAAGGGGACATTTGTTAGGAGACAACTCTAACATATGCCTATTCTTCCCTTCAACTTCACTGAGGGGATTCAGGACACATCTATTAGATAGATGGCAGAACATATAATAGCACCTAAAAGTTAAAATTATCCTTGTTAATCTAGATAGTAACTTAAATAAAACTCCAGACCTCTGTTAGTTTATTACAGATTGTACATCTTGATTTGTTCAGAACTCTTTTTCGAAGATTCTGGCTGTCTTCATAGGGAGACAAACGAGACGTACTACAACATTTTGGGAAGGGTTCACTTGACTCCCCTTGAGGAACAACAGTAGCTTTTTTGGTAGGTGCATCTCTGAAATGCAAAGGACAGACACAATTTAAAAACATTTCTTTTTGGTCATGCTGTGTGGCTTTCAGGATATCAGCTCCCTCAGCACCCTGACCAGGGACTAAAGCCAGGCCACAGAAGTCACCAGGGAACTCCCCAGAATACTGCATTTTAATAGAAGTCAAATATATGAATAACAACTGACATTTTTCATTTTCTCATGATTTAATCCTAGGAATCAACTGTAATTTTTAGATCCAGAAAAATCCACATTTTGGTTTCACTGCTAAGAGTTCCTAAATAATATGGGAAGAGATTCAGAAATAAAAATATTTTGTTGAGACTCATGGTGGTCCAGTGGCTAAGACTCTGTGCTCCCAATGCAGGGGGCCTGGGTTCGATTCCTGGTCAGGGAACTAGATCTCACATGCCACAGCTAAAGATCTTACATGCCGCAATGAAGACTGAAGATCCCAAGTACTGCAACTTAAGACCCAGCACAGCCAAACAAATAAATAATCATAAATGAATTAAAGCAATTTTTGTCATCACAGGTTATGACCTTTAGAACCTTGCCACACGTTCTTATGACTTCTAGAAGCATACAAAAAGGGGACAAGCAACCAGGTAGAAATAAGGTATAGAGGGTGGAGGAAAGGGTGAGGCAAAAGCAGTGGAAAAGAGAGGGTCCATTTATCTCTATACCTAAACTCCATTTTCCTGCCAAGAGTAAGTACAGTACAAATGACCCACAGCTCTGATGTACACTAAGATAACTCAAGTTCTGTAAAGCTGAAGACACCTGTGCATCGATTCTACCCATCAATCTTTGCAACTCTGTAAGGACATTCAGAACACACATTCATACTACCAGTGTCCAATCATGTGGAGGCGTGTTGAAGGGTACAGCTTACTTTTTACATGTCACATTGCGTTTCTTTGGAGTACGCTTATGAGAGAAGGAAGAAAGGCAGGTGGTAGAACAGAAGAGGTGAGCTGATCCTTTTCGCTGATAAGCTGTCTGTCCCTTCTGTAAAGGTTTTTTGCAGTTTGCACAAGTGATTTTAGCTGCTTTAGTGGGTTGCTGTTGGGCAGAAGACTGGAAAATCTGTTTAGGAAGCGAGGCCACTGGTGATAAAGAATCCACCCCTGGCTGTTTCTGATTACGGGGAAAGGATGCTGACTGGGAGATCCAAGAATCTTAAAAATAAAACACACAAGAAAGTCACGAAACAGTTAAAAACTCACATAAGAAAAATACTTAAAAATTTTCATTTTGCACAAGTTTAAGAGAGTATTGAGGCAGGCTTGTTTTACAACCCAGGAGAACAATCCACTTCATATTCTAAGTGAATAAAGCTCTACTTTGCCAGCAACGAAAATGGTGGTCCTGGAATAGTACACTGAGTAGCCAGCATCTCTAAGACCAACCCTCTGCGCTACAGACTTTGCAAGTAATTTAAACTGAGCCTTGGTTTTCTCAGCCACAAACTGCAATAACACCCAACCTATCAGTGTTATGAAATCTAAATGAGAGGGAATTCCCTAATGGTCCAGTGGTCTCAATCCCTGGTTGGGGAACTAACATCCCACAAGCCACACAGCAGGAAAAAAATAAAACGCCGAATGAGACAATGCATATATTAAAGCATCAGTTTTGTACACAGGGCATTTCCTAAGGCACTTTTTCTTTTCTAAGAAAGTATTAATACATTATGAAGAAATGTGCAAATATAGACTAAAATCTAGTATGCTGCTGCTGCTGCTAAGTCGCTTCAGTCGTGTCCGACTCTGTATGACCCCACAGATGGCAGCCCACCAGGCTCCCCCATCCCTGGGATTCTCCAAGCAAGAACACTGGAGTGGGTTGCCATTTCCTTCTCCAATGCATGAAAGTGAAAAGTGAAAGTGAAGTCACTCAGTCGTGTCCGACTCTTCGGGACCCCATGGACTATATCCTACCAGGCTCCTCCGTCCACGGGATTTTCCAGGCAAGAGTACTGGAGTGCGTTGCCATTTCCTTCTCCAAAAATCTAGTATACGATATCCATTTGCGTAACAGCTTTCCCCTAACATTATGAAAAATTTAAAGCATATAGAGAAGCTTAAAGAATTTTACTGTGAACATCCACACGTCCACCATGTAGATGCTATACTATTTTACTGTT
Source organism: Cervus canadensis (assembly GCF_019320065.1). Classification (NCBI taxonomy): domain Eukaryota; kingdom Metazoa; phylum Chordata; class Mammalia; order Artiodactyla; family Cervidae; genus Cervus; species Cervus canadensis. The sequence continues at coordinate 83,764,605 of NC_057394.1, read as the reverse complement.
TTTGCTTCATGACACCTTTCTATTTATTCATCCCTCTAAATAATCTATCTTGTTATGCAGTTCAAGTAACCTGAACTTGTAGATATTAGTACACTTCCCTCCATAATACTTCAAAATGCATGTAATTTAGACATAGCATTTTAAAGCAACTCTGTCTACAGTTACTGTAGACTATTTCCAGGCATCAGTGAGGTAGTATGGGCAGGAGACCCAGTTCTCCTACCTTTGCACAGGGACTCTGCTGTTTTCCTCAAAATGGTACAGGTTATGTATGGGTTACAGTGGCTTAACACACATACAATCATTTGGGAATCTTGTTTACACAGAGATTCTAAACTAGTAGGTCAAGTGAGGGGCCTGAGATCTGCATTTCTAATTCACTCCAGAGTAATGATGAAGCTTTGAGAGAAAGCCCAAGAGTGAGATGAGAAAAATGGCCCGAGTACTGAATTATTTTGTAATCGCTCTTCAAAAATATTTTTGTCATTAGCAAAAGGCCTATGGCCCCTTCACTTATTACAGCTAAAAACAACTTTCAGAATACTAGCAATACTAACGACTCTATTTTCACTTCTAAATTCCCATGTGCTGCTTCTAATTTTGTCCTTTTTGACATTTTATCTTAATAGGCAAAAGCAAAACAGAACAAGTAACCAAAGAAATTCTTTCACTCCACAGAAAGATATGCTGGCAAACATGAAGTATATTCCAATAAAGATTTTTAGATTTCTTTCTGGCTGTAAAGCACATCTTACAGGATCTTATTTCCCTGACCAGGGATTGAACCCGGGCCCTCATTCGAAGTTCTAACTACTGGGCTGCCAGAGAGTTCCCCTGATAAAGTTTTTATTACCAAATGCCCATTAAGTTTATTGCTTCACCTGCCTACTTCTGAACTATCTCTTTAGAAAACAAAAATTACATGTTCATCTATAAAATACAGGATGCATGCTGGGATCAACTTCTCTGTAGATCATGTGGATAACAAAGATTTAATAACAGAAATAAATGCAAAGCACTGCAAGATTTCCCATTACCATTACTATGGAAGAAATAAGAAAAATATTGGGCTTTTTATTTTTAGCCATGCCAGGTGGCTTGTGGGATCCTAGTTCCTTGACCAGAGACCAAACCCATACCCTCGGTGTGAAAGCATGGAGTCCCAACCACAGAACCGCAAAGGGATTCTTTGGGCTTGTAAATTTGTATACTTACCCACACTTAAAGGGGACACAGTTATATGTAATTATGAAAAGTGAAACTTCTACTGCTAAGAAAACAGGTTCTGTAATTTTTTTTCACTTTAGCTTTGACGCATACATAAATAAAGCAAATGTTTTCTTTGTTCATACTGCAACCATTTAATTTATCCTAATTTCCAAGTTTATTTTAGTATTATTTAGCTTTGTCTGCCCTGGGATTCTGTTGTTGTGCATGGGCTTCTCATTGCAGTAGCTTCTCTTGTTGCTGAGCAGGGCTCTAGGGCCCAAGGGCTTCAGTAGCTGTAGCTCACTGGATCTACAACACAGGCTCGGGAGTCATGGCCCACGGGCAGCCCCGTGACATATGGGATCTTCCAAACCAGGGACTGAACTCATGTCCCCTGCACTGGCAGATGGATTCTTAACCACTGGACCACCAGGAAAGTCCCTCAAAGTTTCTTCTTCCATCAAATTCCTATTTTTATTTATTATATTAGCATCTCCAGGTTAAATAAACAAAGTCTCAATCACATTTTTCCACGCTCTGTCCCCAGAGTAAATTTAAGAGAAGGGGCCCAGTAGACTAATGCAAACCCCTCCTTACCACGAAAGGAAAACCAAGACTTAGAAGGCAGAGGTGGTCTGCCTGAGTCCAGTACATGCCAGACACACTACTTGAGTTTTAGGTATTCTTTCTTCCCACATCCAAACTCTACTTCCTAAAGAATAACATCTTAGCATTTCTTAAGTGTTGGTCTATGAGTGAAGTTACTTCAGTGTCTCAGTGGGGTCTTTCAGTTGTTAAAGAGCAACACATACACATGAAGCTTGTAAATCTTAAGTGCAGAGCTCAATAAAGGAATCCACCTGCCAATGCAGATGCCACAGGAGATGCAGGTCTGATCCCTGGGTCAGGAAGATCCCCTAGAGAAGGGAATACCAACTCACTCCAGTATTCTTATCTAGAGAATCCACTGGACAGAGGAGCCTGGTGGGCTACAGTCCACGGGGTCACAAAGAGTCAGCCATGACTGAGCACACCTATACTTTTATGACCAACACCCAGATAAACACACAGAAAGGTCCCCATGTCTTTTCAACTCAATCACTTCCCTTCTTTCCCACAAGCCATACCTGTCCTGACATCAGAGTAGTTGTCTTATTTTGAACTTCACATATGTAATCATGTAATCTGTACCCTGAGTTTCACACACACTGAAGATAGCTGTTCATGTGTTCCCACTGTTGAGTATTCCATTATGAGGTTGATACTATTTATCACTCTATTTCTGATGGACATTTGGACTGCTTCCAATATTTTGGGCCGAGGGGACATCAACAGTTTACTGGGTAGGGGGACCTGATAAGCAAGGTCTTGAGTGACACTTCACTGTGTATGACACAGAGTGGGCAGGACACAGGAGCAATCTTTGCTACTCAGGGGAGGAAGCTACAATGTATAAGGGGAGGACTGTCTTCCAATTTTTGACCATGATTTCTATACATGTCTTTTAATGGTTTCCTGGGTATTTATCCTGTTCAGTATTTGTAAAGATTCTCGAATTCAAAGGTTAATGTTTCTTCTCCATTTTAGAAAATCTTCAGTTACACCTCTCATGCCTCATTTCTTTCTTCCTCTTCCTGGGACATTAATTACATGTCTTTTTCAAGTATCCTAAGTCTCTTACATTCTTTTCTGCATTTCCCCCTTTCTGGTTCTGACTCAGTCTGGATAACATTCTGATAAACATTCTAGTTCATCCACACTGTCTTCAGCTGTTCCTACAGTTAACCTACAGTTAAAACATAGACTGATAATCCTATTATCACACCCCTCATGGACTCACTTCTAGTATCTGCTTTTTTCTCTTGTGTTGTTAGATGGCCTGCCTCCTCATATCCCTGACTACTATTTCTATATGAAAAACTGGGGAAAACATTGAGACTCTGGATTATGTTCACATTCCCAATCCACAGGTCAATGGTTTTCGTTGTTGTTTGTTTTCAAACCAGTGTCCTTCCTTGCAGGCCCCCATGAGACTGCTAAAAGTCCCCCTTGACTCTCAGTGGCTGTTTCCGGAATTGACCACACTTGCATTACAGAAGAGCAATCCCAGGAAGATAGGGTCGTCTCAGATATGACAAATCTCATTCTTCCAGTGTACTGGCAGCTCTATAATGCTTCTGACATTTTATACATTTTGTCTCCCCCCATTCTTCTCTGTAGGAGGGACAGGAGTTACCTATCAATTGTTAGTTTAAAATCTATTATTACCAGAAGCAGAACTTCCTAGAATCAGTATCCAGGTCAGAAATGCTTATCATCCAACAAAGATACAACACAGATGCCAAGAACAATTTCCAGGTATTCTCTTGGATGAGATTTTTCCATTTACATAGATACATGATGACCGAAGAACTTTCAGTGTAATACAGCATACCCTAAATAAATTTTAATGAAAAAATTAAATAACACAAAGTCCATTCTAATGGACACAATCCTATTTTCATAAGCTGTTAAACAGTTTTATCTGTAATTTATGCAGAGCCATAATTTTATAGGATAAAATCTGAACCCATATATTTAAATATAACTCAACTCCAGAAATTCTCATCTTGCTCTTTTTTTTTCCTGTGCTGCAAAATATTCATTCTGCAGAAGTGGGAAGTACACAGCAATTAAAGTAAGACACTTTGAGGGAGCTTTGACCCTGAATAATAACAACAATTACAACAGTAATATAATTGCCGCCATCTTATTCTGTATGTCTTCTGATAAAATTCGTTAGTTTTACCAAAGCGGACAGCAGGCAAAAACAAAATTTGGGGTTAATAGTAAAATTAGGCAGCTTTCAAGATGCTATATTCCATTTAAACAAAGAAAAAAGCAGCAACAAGGCATTCCTTTCGAAAAGTGACTCCACCTTTCAGAAAGCTTGGCACATCTTCACCATCACTCTTCACCTGACAACTTGGCAGACACTCTTTTAAGAATTCTGGACCAAGTGGTATTATTTAAAAGGATATAATCTGTAACTTCTGTCCCCCAAAGTAGAGCTTCAGAGAACCCAAGAACACTGTAAATTCATTCAAACTTCATAGATAACAGAAAGGAATTGCCTCAGCACACACAAAATAGTTCAAATGTAGCTAAGAACTTCTTCATATATATGAATGAATGTCAAGTGAGTCCTTTAATGCTTGTTTTTCTGTTATATTTTAAAATCACTGATATTTCATGTCATGAGAAAATATCATAGTAATACACAGTTTTGAATTAATGAGATAAAAGGATGACAAGAACAAAAATACATCTAAGAGTAATCTAAACAACTTTTGCTAGTCTCAATTATGTCCACTATCTGAGTGGAGTGACAGTATCACATCTAACCACAGTATGCTCCTTTATAGTTAAGTATCAAGTTTATGTGCTATTCTTTTAAATTGAAAAGCATGTTACCGATCCACTTTACCATTAAATATACAACTTCAATTTACTCCAGAAAGTGAAAAATGGGACAAGGTTGAAGCATAAAAGATATACATGGCAAGGCTTCTGATTTTAACTTCACTTAAGAGTTTACATGTACATAAGATTGAATCCATGCTTCCACAAATATACATCTAAAATTTAGGAAATAATTACAAAATAAGAAATAAGTGAAAGAAACAAATCAATTGTATTAGAAATAAAAATTTTTTAAAAGAAGAGTGAACAGATCCAAAAGAATGATTTTTCAACGAACATTCTTTCAAGTGTTCAACATCTTCAACTGTTTTTAAGCTTAACACATCATTCAACACAGAGATCATGTTTTTTATATTATTTCTCATGTTTCACTCAACCAATAAATAAAAGATGTACATGGTAATAAGTAGATGACAAACATGAATGAACAAATTTATATTTTGCAAACCTATTTTTAAAAGTTCAATGATATATAAATTAGGGCTTTCCTGATAGCTCAGTTGGTAAAGAATCCGCCTGCAATGCAGGAGACCCTGGTTCAGTTCCTGGGTCCAGAAGATCCCCTGGAGAAGGGATAGGCTACTCACTCCAGTATTCTGGGGCTTCCCTTGTGGCTCAGCTGGTAAAGAATCCACCCGCAATGCAGGAGACCTGGATTTGATCCCTGGGTTGGGAAGATTCCCTGGAGAAGGGAAAAGCTACCCACTTCAGTACTGTAGCCTAGAGAATTCCATGGACTGTGTAGTCCACGGGGTTGCAAAGAGTCAGACACGAATGAGCGACTTTCACTTCACTTCAAAGCATTCTTGGCTAAAAAATTCCATGGACAAAGGAGCCTGGTGGGCTACAGTCCATGGGGTCGCAAAGAGTCAGACATGACTGAGCTACTAAGCAAGCGAGCATGATAAATAAATTAAGGAGGTTATCACCTTTAAATGGTCAGTTTAGCAAACATTAAACAATATTCCTACTCCTGAGGACAATTTACAACATGGAAAAAAGCCCAAAATTTTTTTATGAGGGCCATTTTGCATTTACCATGAAAAGCTTTAAAAAATTGACATTTGACTTAGCCATTTCACCTACAAAAACTTTTCACTAGAAAATAAGTGTGATAAACTTAGAGATTTGACATGTCAATCAATATACTACTGATGAAATGTCAAATGCTTCCTCTCCACCCCAGGTCAAGAACAAGACAAGGGAGTCCAGTGGTTAGGACTTGGTACTTTCACTGATGAAATTTGGGGTTCAATCCCTGGTTGGGGAACTAAGGTCCCACAAGCACCACAGTGCTGCCAAAAAAAAGCAGACAACAAGACTTTATACTTTGATCACTCCTATTCAACATTACATAAGAAATAAAAGAGGATGTGCCAGGTTGAACTATTTCCATAATAAAACAGATTATTTGCCTTTTTCTCTGTGCTGGCATTTGCACTAATGGTGCAGAAGCAATGAGAGTAAAACTGCTCACAGTGGAACCCAACTGTACTAGAAAAGTTGTCCTCACTATCAGGCACATTTACTTCTGCTGTTCTTCCAACACCAACAGGTCAACACGATTCTGATACTAACCACCTGGAGTGAGCAGCAGCCCTGCTTAAAGACACATCCACAACAAGACTGCCCTCCCTTCACATGCCACCTGGATTCCCGGCCAACTGGCTGCAAATCTAGGAGCTTCCTAAGGCCACTTCAGGTTTGATAATTTTCTAGAATGACTCAGAGAACTCAGGAAAGCTTTATATTTATCATCAGTCTTATTTAAAGGATACAAATCAGGACCTGCCAAATGAAAAGACATACAAGCTGAGGAGAGGGAGGATCCTAATGCAGAGCTTCTGCCCATTCTCTGTCAATTAGGTAGCATCACCCACCGGGCACGGATGAGCTCACCAACCAGGAGGCTACACTGATCTCAGTGTCAAGAGTTGGCACTGGGTTTCATCACCATGTGGGGATGAATGATGGGATTATTTGCTGCAGGTGATCAGACAATCTCAGCCTCTTTCTCCTCCATGGAGGCTGTGCTGGCTCAAACGCCCAACTACTTGAATCACATGGTCTTTCCAGTGACCTTCCCTTAGCCTTAATCTTCATGAATTGGTTAATCTCAAGGATTCAGCTTCTTTCCCAAGAAACATGGACAAAGACCAGTGAAATTATTTATTATACATAAGAAGTCCTTGATGAAAAAGTAAAACTGAGTATGAATTTTACTAAATTTCAGCCTCTGATTACATTTTAACACTCTATGATGAACGAGGAAGCTGTATGATGAACGGGGAAGCATCCAGAAGCCACTTCCTTTTCATAACAAAGTACAATGTGATAGAGTGGAAAAGCACTTGCAAAACTTGCACTGCAGGCTGAACTAGCCTTGAAAGAATGACAAACTGGTTACATTTTCTGAAATTAAGCTTTTCATTTCAAAAAAATAACTGTTTATTGCCAATGAGAAAAATTGATGTTTCAAGTGAAAATCAGAATCTTTGAAAACTTGCATCTAACACTGCTAGCTTTCTAATGTGTCAACATTTAGAAGACCTAGCTAACTCAGTGAATCAACACTTACAAATAATGAAAGCACAATGTTACCAATTCATTCAAAGGTAAAATTCATTGGAAGATTAATGAATTTTAGTGTAACAATGTATAAAAAGTTCATTATACAGTTTCAGATTCTACACTGTAAGAACTTTTAAGAAACTGACCACTTATCAAGTTTTGGAGCTATGTCAAAAGGAAAAGAAAATATCCATAGTTAACTAAAAAGACTACTAAAATATTGCTCCATTCTACAATCATGTATGTACGTGAAGCCAGATTTTCTTCTTATACTGCAAACAAAAGAAGACAATGCAACACATTCTATGTAGAAAGAATCTGAGGAGCTAAATATACTTTACTGTCTTCAACTAAGCCAGAACGTCACTTTTTTCACTGAATTTCTTTGAAAGTAGTTATCTTTCATTAAAAAAATATGTTACATAATACATAATTATTGTTAAATACTTTTCAAATTTAAGTTTTAATTTCTAATATGATAACAGATAAAAACAGAAAAAACTCTAAGTTCCTCAATCATTTCAAAGAGTGAAACTAAGTTCAAAAGTTTGAGAACTGTCCTTTAGAAATAATAAACAACGTAAACAAAGACATTTAGTGTGTGGAGTTTCAACAGTAAAAAAAAAAATGACAAAACATAAATAAAACTATATGTAACATGCTCTAAATTCTATTTTTAAAACCACGGAGGCAAAAAGACTGATAGCAAACAAACTAAAATTTTAACAGCTGTCAGTCACTTCTACTTAGTGGGTTGGTAACAGATACTAATTTCTTATTTCTAACTATGATTTCTTTCAAATGTTCTGTAATGTTCTCATAATCAGAGAAAAAGATTAATTTTTTAAAATTTTAAAGAAAAAAAATACTAGCATTCCATTAAACAATAAATGATTTGGTTCTTAGCTCTAGTTACTTTCTAGTTATTTTCTAAAATTCTAAATTGATCAATAGCCAAAAGCACTAAGATGGCCAAAAGCAAACACAAACAAAAACCAAAGAACAAACAAAAAAACAATGGGCACCTTAAGTCATGAAAAAGCCAAAAAAAAGATTTGCTAAATTTTAAGTAACTTTCATTATATTTTACCAGAACATGAATGGCCACAGAAGTGTATTTAAAATATGTCTCTAATTTTAAAAAGTTTTCCAAATTTAAAATGAAGAAACTAATAAAGTGCTAATTTAAAACAAAAATCGAACAGTCCAAAAGTAAACACTTGAAAAGTAAAAATTGAAAGATCAAGTTATGTAATTACAAATTAAATAAAATTTAATTCTTACGTAATATTACTTTAATCCTTTAGTTCACTACCCATCTTTTTATCCTAAGAATTTTACATTAAAATAAAGATGGTAAACAAAGATGGAGGTAAGAATTATGGGAGTTTTCAGTTAAAACTTAAGATACAAAACACTTAGGTAAATTGCAGTTTTACTAAGTAAAAAATTCTATCTTAATATGAAAGTTAACAAAAAATATTTCATATATAGAATAAAAAAAAAAAAACTGGATATAGGTACTAAGAGTAAAAGCCAACAGCTTACAAATTTAGGGTGAAAGCAAAGTATTTAGTATCACTCACTGCTTACCAGGACTATGATGAGTTGTAAATCCTCCATTCTGAAATTCACCTCCTGCCACATTCATTCTACCAGGATTAAAAGGTCCTACTGCAGTCTTGGTCTGTGAAGTTAAAGACGGGGTGTATGTTTGCATATTAACACCAAAATTACTTGACTGAAGTCCTTTAGCGACATCTCCCAAGTTGGAATTCTATAGTGATGTTATATTTGTAATCATTAAGTTCATATCTCGCCCATCATTCAGAGCTTAAAACCTGCTTCTAAAGTTGTAACATTAGTAATATGAATTTCAGAGTCGATTCTGTAGTGATAACACCATTACCCATTCCTGCATTTACCTTACTTCTTGAAAGACTGGAAGTGGAGAAATCCAAATCTTTGGTTCTGTTTTTAGTTCCAGGAAATCCCCATTCAATAAAACTGGGAGAAACTGTCTTTTTCCTTTCATTTGTTTCCATGTCCTCTTCATCATCAATAACAATTGTCTCACTTATATTTCCCTTCTGAGAAGCCAAATATCTTGAGGAAGGAAGAATTACAGAATAATGTCCTAGAAGCTTTTTATTTCTTGATGCAGGAAATACAAAATGTCTTTGATCAGCTATTACTGGAGCAGAAATTGAAGGAGGTTGTATAGATTCAATAAACACAACATCATCATCATCACCTTCCACCGATGAGTTTCTAGATCTATTAACTAAAGGACTAGCTGTGTCACCAAATGAGTCTCCTACATCCATGAGACTAGCTGCCATGGCTTTACTCCCTAATAAGATAGGAGTCTGTTCAGTCAAGTCTAAACTTCCTGCTGAACATTCATCCATGCCAAAGAACCTGTAACACAGAGAAAAGAAAAAAAAGTTCAAGTAAATTATGATTATTACATTTTATTGCAATTAAACAGCACAGTGAAATTTTAAATTCTTTTATGTGATTTTATTAATAAGTTTTTCACTGAAATAGAAAATAGTACAAAATAATTCCATCAATTACCAATAACCCAGGGTCCAAATACAATTATTATACCAGATATACCTTTATCTACTAAAATTATTATATTGTCCAAACTGTGTTTCATCATTGTTTTTCAAATTCTCTGCTTCCAACATAACTATGTAATTAAATTATTCTGAAACTTTTTTTGTCATTGTCCACAAATTGCCAGATACTACATTATAGGTCTATGTAAAATTCTGAAAAAACCCATGAGGTACATATAGTTTAATTCATCTTATAGATCAGGAAACATCTGGGTAAGCCCAAATGGCATTTCCACTCAGGGCTCTAACTTTAGGCCCCAAATTCTCAGCCTTGTTTTATTTAACAAACACTTCTGTGTACCTATATGCACTAAAGAATGACAAAGGAAAGGATCCAGATCCAAATAATTGGAAGAATTTGGAGAAGTGAAAGATCCAATGAAGCAAAGCTCTCAAAGCAGATGAGACAAGAGGAGGATGAGGATATGCACAGCACAGGTGGTAATGAAGCTAATCATGAACAAGAAATCACCTGTCTCTCAAAAGAGGGAAAAGTTAAGTGTATGGCTGTCCCTCAGTACCCGCAGGGGGTTGGTCCCAGGATATCCACGGAGGCTCAAGTCCTACAGCTGGCCCTCTGTATCCGAGGTTCCACATCCACAGATTCAACCAACCCTGGATCCTGCAATACTACAGTATTTACTGAAAAAAAATGTATGTATTAAGTGGATCTGGGCAGTTCAAACCCATGTTGTTCAAGGGTTTGTCCAATTATAACTGGAGCATTATAGGTATGTAGAAACAATAGATGGAAAGCTGAGGTAAGTTTACAAATGCTGGCTTCAGTTTTCTTAGAAGCTCAAGACAGTGAAAGAGGTGGGATCTGTAGGGGTGCTAATTAAGAGAACTCATACAGCAGTCATCATTCAATTTTAAACACTTCTTACTGAAATATGCCAAGTAACATTCCACTCTAAAATTTTCCCAACTAATTTTAAGTGATAGTATTTAGTCATACAATAGATAATGTTTATTATAATGTTTATTCTTAATGGGTGCTATATCATTAAATAAAGTAATTCAGTAAAAGCTTAAATAAGTGAGGTTGGAACTATTCTTTGTCTCATTTTACTGATCAGGAAACTAAGACTCAGAAGATAGTAAGTAATCTGCGTGGCTTGCCCAAGTCTCCATTGCTGGAAAGGGTGGAATCAGGAGTCAAACCCAAGAAATCTGACTCTCTAATCTATCTCATAGACACCACATTATATGCAATTATTGCATACAATTTCTTAAGTCCTTGTTTTATTAAGATGAAATAAAATTAACACTCACGTAACTCTACTTCAAAGATAAATAACAAATCTAAGGAACCAGTTAAAAAGGGTTATAAAGGAAATAACAAAATTAGGATCAGAGTTAACACACATCCAATAAGCTTATGTGGTTGATTTTCAAAGGAAAGAGGCAATAACTCGCCTAAACTAAATCATGAAATTTAAGAACTGTTATTTACACACACATAAATTCTTGTTAGTTCTTTCTGTATTTGAATAAATCTAAAACAGAAAAGTACAATTTCTGGGAAAGAGCCATAGCGGACTCCATGGTGCCCTCTGGTGGCTGTTAGGTTCTATCTTAATCTTCCCAAAGAAAACAATAGAAAGGGGATTCTTTATGCTCAGCTCATTCCAGTCATCTATTTCTGAAAAAAAAAGATAAAGTATTTACCCATTTCCAAATTTCACATTGTAAAAAAGTTAAAACCTAACCCTAACCACTATTAAAAGTCACTGTTTATATAATTTAACTATCATTTTCTTAATTCTATAAACATAAGCCTACAAAAAAGTTTTAAATATTTCTATGGTATTATCCAAAAAGAGAAAAAGTTAAAGTTTATCTAAGGCACTAAGCGAATTACCTCACTTGAGTTTTACTTTTCTAAGCTATAAACTGTTGTTTATACTATAAATGGGGATAAAATAGGACTCTGAGGTTTTTACTGTGATAACTAGACAAACAAGTCCCTGGTCTCTGCCTAGACCATATTAAAGAGTGTAAAAATGATAAATCTCTCTCTATTGAGAAGGTATTCAGGCAAATACTTTGGCTCTACCCTAGGATTTCAACAAGTGTCTAATTAATCTTAAATATTTTAGTCTTCCTGCGTTATCTTTTTTTTTAAATCTTTATTGAATTTGTTACAATGCTGCTTCTGTTTCCTGCTTTGGTTTTCTGGTCAAGAAGTACGCAGGATCTTAGCTCCCTAAACAGGGACTGAACCCTCACCCCCTACATTGGAAGGTGAAGTCCTAACCCCTGGACCACCAGGGAAGTTCCCTTTCTGTGGTATCTTATTCATCTACAACTATTTAATTTTCATCTTGATACAATGAAAATTAATATAAAATTAAAGGAAAATCCACACAGAGAAGTGTGGAATCTAAAGGGAGTTTCCTGGTTGCTCAGTGGTAAGGATTCCAGGTTTTCACTGTTGTGGCCCAGGGCTCAATCCCTGGTCAGGGAAGTGATATCCCACAAGCCTCACAGTGCAGCCAAGAGAAAAAAAAATTGGACTAGAATTTCAGCCTAACTAAAAAGGCTGAAACCCAAGCAAGACTTTTTTTTTTTTTTCTTTTATCTTTTTTTTTCCCACCCCCACGCCGACCCCTCGCCTCCCGGGGCTCCCGTCCCTCTCGTGCCTCTCCGACTGCCGGCAACGGCCGGGTATGGGCCCGACGCTCCAGCGCCATCCATTTTCAGGGCTAGTTGATTCGGCAGGTGAGTTGTTACACACTCCTTAGCGGATTCCAACTTCCATGGCCACCGTCCTGCTACAAGCAAGACTCTTATATGCAAATTATTTCTAGGTTGTAGGTAGTAACCTTGCAAAGTTAAGAAGGTATTTAATTATCGGTAAAGATAAGAGTTAACACTAAAACAAAGACACAAATTAGAGTCCTTTGCCCTATTGTGTTTACTTTTATTCTAGTTTTTATTTCCTAAAGATTGCTACAGTTATCTTTTCAAAAGATTACAGTAAAATATGTAACAAAAAATGCTATTTTAATCATTTTTAAGTATGCAGTTCAGTGTCATAGTTTTTTAAATATGCCTTTTAAAGCTGCAAAAATGTCTGCTGAGTTCTTAAGTTATAATTCAGTATCATTAATTTCCTGAGATCACCTTCAATTAAAAAAAGTTGAATAATTTACTAGCCAGTCAATATTCATTTATGTTTATGCACAATTTGGTAGAACTTACATATTAAAATGACTCAAAAAACAGTAGCTAAAATAGAAATGGTGAGTTATTAATATGACAAGATTAGCACATGATGATAAAGGTAAACAAACCTGCTCATGAGCCTTCAAATATTAAAATCACCAAGAAAGTATTTTCAAATATTTAATCACTGCTCCAAGGGTTCATTTTTGGCTACCTATAGGCACAGCTATACCTTCAAGGCTCTATGAAACATAAAGGATGCATGCTACAAAAATTTGTTGATCACTTAATAAGTTCTAGAACACATTCTAGGGCATCTCTGAACTTATACTGTAACAGATCTTTTGTAATATAAAAATATTTGTATATTTACATAAAAATAACATCAATTTCAAAGTTAGCTTCCTGTTAGTATATACTACAAGGATTCCTATTTAAAATCAAAAACTAAATAAAGGTGTATGATGATTCTCGAGGTTTTACTCACAAATGTAAAGAGATAGGAAAAGGAAGAATCAAATGAACAATCACAACAAACAGCAGGAGAACTACTTAAGTACCTAAGTAACCGGCACTTAAGAGATGGTAGATTGATCACACAAAACTAACTTCAATCCCTTCTAAAATCCCCATAAATGACAGTAAAGTTCCTACTCACAAGAAAAGGAAAAACTAAAGAAGAAACAAAAGCAAAAAATTTGATAAGCTGAAGAGCAGGTGGATGAGTAGTTAACCAACTCTGCCTGAGACAGCCTAACTCTAACAGTGAAGGAAAAAGCTGTGAAACTTCTGACTTAAGCTGCGGAATCCTCAAAAGGCTCAAAGCCTGTAACTCCTGATATATCACACTGGAATAGGAAGCAGACAGCTAAAACAAGGAGGATGTGAAATTCCAGGTCCCTTCCCTTTCTCCACGTTGATGATCACAGGCGTTCCCCCTTTCTGGCACAAGTTCTAGACTTCTATTCTTTGGAGAGGATAGAACAAAAGATCTTTGTTCCAGGTTTACCAGGCATTGGTGAATGCTTCAATATCATGTATTTGAAATGCCCCCTTTCCCGGCTGATTTACAGAGAGCTGACATCCAGACTTCAATCTTCCAAGCAGCAGACTCTTACCCAGAAAACGTCTTTCTCAGAAAAACTCCTTTCTGTGGAATTAGGAACCCCCCAAAAATCAAAGACCTAAAGATAATGACTTCAGAGGTTCTCCATCAATTGGCCTAAAAAGATTCATCCTACAGTGAAGCTCCAAGCTGAAACATTCCACTCATTTTTCCAATCTATTTTCTATTTCTCAATTCTTAACCATGAGCAGACCAACCAAGGATTATAAAATATTTGAAGAAATCCTCTAATAAGAAAAATAGTCCTGACATATATATACTATTGATACTGAGTATAAAATAGGTAACTGAGAACCTACTGTACAGTTCAGAGAACTCTACTCAATGCTCTGAGGTGACCTAAATGGAAAGGAAATACAAAAAAGAGGGAATATGTGTATATGTATAGGTATAGCTGATTCACTTTGCTGTACAGCAGAAACTAACACAACACTGTAAATATAACACAACTATGCTCCAATAAAAAATAATGTAAAAGAAAAAATTGTTAAAAGAAAAAAAGAAGAAAGAGAAAAGTGCAAGAAAAAGAAAACAAAATCGAAATCCGCAAAACAATCAGAACTCTAGCCGGACACATGACAAGTAAAAGACCATAAAAAATTGACATTTCTAGTATTAAACAAGAACTTCTAAAAATAAAAAGCTTAGCAAAAATGGAAAACTCAGTAAAAGGACTGAAAGATAAAGCTGAGGAAATATCAGAAGACCAAAAACACAAGAATTGTAGGTACTGTTAACAATGTGTGTGTGTGTCTCACATAACTTATGGGCTAGGCACTTGACAATCTTCATAGCAATTGAGAACACAGACACAATTTACTTATAAAATGTGGATAAAAAAGTGTATTTAATTGAATAAGATGTGCATTTATAAAGGTTCCGTTATTGACTCTTATTTAGTTTGCACTTGCCAAAGTAATGAGAGAGTAGAGATACAAACCAGATATGAAATCTGGCTGGCACTAAACCTAGTCCTTTCCACACTGTGCCCACCTATGCTAGGAACCTGCTGTTGAGAAAATGGCTTTTCTAAGTGGTAATAACTGAGTCAGCGATTTGTTATCCTTCCAATCTTTTAGTCCCCACTAGTTCCCTTTCCCTAATAAAGTCCCTCATAGCTCTAGAATCCTGCCCACATCCCTTCATCTCACACAACTACCACATAATCTGAAATATCATTTCAGGTATCCTATGAAAATCACCCAGTCAAAACAATATCCATTCCTAAAAACTGTCTAACTAATGAAGTGTGCCATGAAGCACAACAGAGTAAGTGCAAAGTCAAGTCTGGCAAGAAGCAACAATAGCAGAGGGAAGGCAGGAATACTACTATGAGAAACAGTAGTATTCACAAATTTCTTTTTGATGACTGGTGAAAAACTGACCAGCTGAAAGGCCAAAATAGGCAGGACCTAAGACTGTACAGAATCCCAGATAATAAATGTAGAATCAGAGGTGTTTTTTTTTTTTTTTAATCATTTTGAGACACTTTACAAAATTATTGATTCAGGCAAGGGTTGGTGTTAAAGCCATTAACGCAACAGCTGACAGGGCATTTATTGTACCAAAATGAACAGCACTTAGCTTACTTTTTAGTAACAAGAAAAAAAACACATCAACTTCATAATGGAGACTGTCACTAGCAATTTGGTAATTCGGTGGTCCATCTTAGAATCGCGACTAGGGTAAGAACTAGATTATACCTTTTTTTAAAAGAAAAAGACTATCTCCTGATGTGATGCTTGCCTGAGTTTTATCAGGATACAGAAACACAAATCTTCCTCAAATATAAGACAAACACACACACAAAGTATTGTGTCCATCAACCATAGAATAACGATAAGATTCAGTCAGTCTAGTTAATTCAACAGTACGGAAAAAAATTATTTCTAACCATTAGAAAGCAAAAATATGTTAAAAAGAAAGCATTAAAAATGGAACATCTTAGAACTCTAAGAGAATACCAGTGGTGTAAATATCAGCAAGCACTCCCCATGCTTTCCCAGGGATTTCCCTGACTTGGCTCTGGGGACAAGGGCCACTCCAGAAACTAGCTCTCTGCCTTCAAGGTAAGAGAAAGGTAAGTTCCACAGAAGCACACTCTAGTAGTGCGCTAACACAGACACGCGGGGTAAAATTACTTACCGTGGACGCTTTCCTCCTTAATTACTATCACCGAACTATCACCAGACTGTCCTGAAGGTGATTCCTGGCCCTAGAACGAAGGATGAAAGCGGACTTCGTTATAGCCAAGCTGAACGCAACACCAGCTCACAAGAGAGGAAACAGAGACAAGAAGTCAAGAAGCCTCAGCGCTCCTCCACAACCGCCCCCCCCCAACCCCACAGCCACCGAGGCGCCAGGTACACAAACACCGAGGCCCCGCCACCATCACACGACCGCACAGTCTCTGCGAGCCACAGGCGGGAGGCGGAGGGCGAGCGCGGCCTCGAGCCCGCGGAGACGCCTATCCCCAGATTCGGCCCGTGCGACGCCGCCGCCGTCCCTCAGGAACCCACTCGCCCGCAGCTCGCGTCACCGCGGGGCGGAAACCCCCGTGCTGGCCCGGAGCCTGAGACCTGCCCGCTCCTCGTCCGCCATTAGAAACTCTCCCAAATAAGCAGTGAGAAGACGCCGCGCCGGGGTCTGGGCGGCCGAGGAGGGGACCTGGTGCGGGGGGGGCCGTGTCCTCAGCCCCAAACTTGCGGATCCCGGGTCGCCGCCGGGAGAGTGCAAGCGCGGCCACGAGCGCCCACGGAGGCGCCCCTCCCCCACCCCGCGACCCCCGAGGCCCGCCGGCGGCCACCTCACTCCGCTCTCGCGGCCGCGGCCGCGCCCGCACTCCCGCAGCCCGCCGGCCGCCCGCCAACGCGCCTGGGACATCAGCGGAGCCGCCGGCAGCCGGAGGCCCCGAAGCAGCAGCGGCGACGGCGGCCGCGCCGCGGGGCGCTCGTCCCGGGTAGGTGGGAGGCTTCGGAGGCCTCCCTCACCCATCTCCGCCTCCCGGCGCCTCCGCCTCCGCCTCCGGAGGCTGCGCCTCTCCCAGCCACCCCGACTGTCGGCGGCCCTGGGCTGGAGACACGGCGGGGACAAGCCTCACCCGGTTCTGGCTGCGGCTCCGCGGAACAAACTTCCCCGCCCCCGGCCCACCCCCCTTCGGCAACACGCGCAACTCCGCTCGGTCCAGTCCCGGCTTTAACGCTGGTGAGGAGGCAGAGGCGGCGGCCGCAGCGGCGCTGCCCGACCTGGCAGGCCCCGCCTCCTGCGCCCTCACTGGCGGCCGGGGAGGGCGGGCTGGGCACCTCGGGCACGCCCATTGGCTGCGTCCACCTTCCTTCAGGACCCCCTTGAGGGGGTGGTCCGATGCCCTGTCCGTCAGCTGCAGGCCACACCCCCGCGCCTCTGTTGCACTCCCCGCCTTTTCTGCCCGGATCCCCGACCAGCGCGTCTCAGTGAACACAGTCTGTTGCTAGCTGCAGTGGCCGAGCGCTGTCGGGCCCCAGCGGCCCGAAGACCTGAACCGGGCCACCTGCCCTCGCAGCGGCTGCAAGTGCCAAGGCCTCGATGTCCCCCAAGCCCTCCATATCCAGTGTCTGGGAGCCCCGTGAGGCCTGGGCGGGCAGGGGCTTCAGCGACCCGGGCAGGAGCAGGGGTCTGGAAGGCCGGCGGCGGGGCCCCGCGCGCTCCGAGGACTGAAAGCGCTTCTCTTCCCCTCATCCCGGTGGGGAGGCGTCCCCCGCTCCCGTCATGGCTGCGTGGGGAGACAATGTCCTCCATCTTGTCGGAGCCGCGGGGGCAACTGGGGACAACTCCGACTAGTCCCAGAAAGCCGGGGCTGGGCCCCGCGGCGGAGACGGCACCGGCTGCCAGCTCCGCACCTGGGCCCGGCCTCAACTGGAGAAAGCCCCCAGGAAGACCCAATGCAACCATATAAATAAAATTTTAAAAAAGAAAATCACCAAGGACATAGTTGAACTCAACACCATCACTCAACTGGATATAATGACATCAAAAGTCTCATCCAATATATGGTAGAATATATATTCTTCTCAAGCTCACATGGATGATTCACCAGGACAGATCACATTCTAGGTTCTCAAACACACCTTAACAAATTTAAAAGGACAGAAATTCTGCAGTGTCTGATCTTTGACCATGGTAGAATTAACCTAGAATTAAATAATAGATAGCTGGAAAATCTCAATAAATGAAGACGAAACAACACAGTTGAGCAAGCTCTGGGGAGTTGGTGATGGACAGGGAAGCCTGGCGTGCTGCAGTCCATGGGGTAGCAAAGAGTTGGACATG
This sequence comes from Cervus canadensis, assembly GCF_019320065.1. Classification (NCBI taxonomy): domain Eukaryota; kingdom Metazoa; phylum Chordata; class Mammalia; order Artiodactyla; family Cervidae; genus Cervus; species Cervus canadensis. The sequence goes on along the minus strand of NC_057394.1, from coordinate 83,746,131 downwards.
ACTGAGTGACTGAACTGAAATAACAGTTTTAAATAACACAAATCAAAGAAGAACTCTCAAACTAAAAAATACTTTGAACTGGATGAAAATGAAAATACAACTTATCAAAATTTGTGCGATACAGTGAAATAGTACTTAGAGGGAAATTTACAGCACTGACTTCATTGGCTGGGAAACAAGACCTAATATTAATTAGTCAGCTAAGTTTCTACCTAAGGAAACAAAAAGAAAAGCAAATTAAATACAGAGTAAGCATAAAAAGTGAAATAATAAGAATCAGAGCAGAAATTAAATTGAAAGCAAGTCAATAAATGAAAATTAATAAAATTAAAGGCTGTTTCTTTGAAAGTTCAATCAAATTAATAAGCCTCTAACCAGGCAAACTAAGAAAAAAAGAGGACACATTGGACTTCCCTAATGGTCAAGTGGCTAAGAGACCAAGCTCCCAATGCAGGGGGCCAGGGTTCCATACCGGGTCAGGGAACTAGATACCACATGTCTCAACTGAGAGTTGGTATGCCACAACCAAAAGATCCTGTGTGGGTCAAAAGAAGACCCTGTGGACCACAACAGACATTGAAGGTCCCACGTGCTGCAACTAAGACCTAGTGCAGCTGAATGAACAAATGTCTTGAAAAAGAGAGCACAAGAGAGCAGACACAAATTATTAATATCAGAAATGAAAAAAGGGGGTAAGGGCTTCCTTGGTGGTCCAGTGGCTAAGAATCTGCCTCGTAATGCAAGGGGCTCCAATTCAATCCCTGGTCCAGGAAGCTCCCACATGCTACAGAGCAACTAAGCCCATGTACCACAACTACTGAGCACCAGCACCTAGAGCCCTTGCTCTGCGACAAGAGAAGCCACTGCAGTGAGAAGCCCACATACCTCAACAAGGAGTGAGCTCTGCTCTCTGCAACTAGAGAAAGCCCCAAATACAGGAACAAAAACTCAGCAATGAAGACCTAGCACAAAAATAAATAAATAAATATTTTTTAAAAATAAATGAAAAAGGGAACATTACTGAAGATCCCTGACATTAAAAGGATAATGAGGAATAGTATGAACAACACTATGCCCACAAATTTGGGCATAACTTACTGGAAATAGACCAATTCTATTTCCAGTAGAAAAATACAAAAAAAAAAAAAAAAGAAAGAAAAATACAATCTGCCAAAACTCACACAAGAAGAAATGGACAATCTGAAAACTATGTAATTTTTAAAAAACTTTAATAAAAAGTTTTTTAAAAGTACACATGAAAAAAAAACAAAAAAAGTACACATGAGCCAGCTTTAATGGGTCTCACTAACTATAATAGACTGAATAACAAACCCCAAAGATACCCACTATAGGGGACTGGAATACAAAAGTAGGAAGTCAAGAAACACCTCGAGTAACAGGTAAATTTGGCCTTGGAGTATGGAATGAAGCAGGGCAAAGGCTAATAGACTTTTGCCAAGAGAACGCACTGGTCATAGCAAACACCCTCTTCCAACAACACAAGAGAAGACTCTACACATGGACATCACCAGATAGTCAACACTGAAATCAGATTGATTATATTCTTTGCAGTCAAAGATGGAGAAGCTCTATACAGTCAGCAAAAACAAGACCGGGAGCTGACTGTGGCTCAGATCATGAACTCCTTATTGCTAAATTCAGACTTAAATTGAAGAAAGTAGGGAAAACCACTGGACCATTCAGGTATGACCTAAATCAAATCACTTATAATTATACAGTGGAAGTGAGAAATAGATTTAAGAGACTATATATGATGGACAGAGTGCCTGATGAACTATGGACAGAGGTTCGTGCATTGTACAGGAGACAAAGGTCAAGACCATCCCCATGGAAAAGAAATGCAAAAAAGCAAAATGGCTGTCTGAAGAGGCTTTACAAATAGCTGTGAAAAGAAAAGTGAAAAGCAAAGGAGAAAAGGAAAGATATTTCCATTTGAATGCAGTTTCAAAGAATAGCAAGGAGAGATAAGAAAGCCTCCCTCAGCGATCAATGCAAAGAAAGAGAGGAAAACAACAGAATGGGAAAGACTAGAGATCTCTTCAAGAAAATTAGAGATACCAAGGGAACATTTCATGCAAAGATGGGTTCGATAAAGGACAGAAATGGTATGGACCTAACAGAAGCAGAAGATATTAAGAAGAGGTGGCAAGAATACGCAGAAGAACTGTACAAACAAGATCTTCATGACCCAGATAATCACGATGGTGTGATCACTCACCTAGAGCCAGACATCCTGGAATGTGAAGTCAAGTGGGCCTTAGAAAGCATCACTATGAATAAAGCTAGTGGAGGTGATGGAATTCCAGTTGAGCTATTTCAAATCCTGAAAGATGATGCTGTGAAAGTGCTGCACTCAATATGCCAGCAAATATGGAAAACTCAGCAGTGGCCACAGGACTGGAAAATGTCACTTTTCACTCCAATCCCTAAGAAAGACAATGCCAAAGAATGCTCAAGCTACCGCACAATTGCACTCATCTCACATGCTAGTAGAGTAATGCTCAAAATTCTCCAAGCCAGGCTTCAGCAATACGTGAACCATGAACTTCCAGATGTTCAAGCTGGTTTTAGAAAAGGCAGAGGAACCAGAGATCCAATTGCCAACATCCGCTGGATCATCGAAAAAGCAAGAGAGTTCCAGGAAAACATCTATTTCTGCTTTATTGACTATGCCAAAGCCTTTGACTGTGCGGATCACAATAAACTGTGGAAAATTCTGAAAAAGATGGGAATACCAGACCACCTGACCTGCCTCTTGAGAAACCTATATGCAGGTCAGGAAGCAACAGTTAGAACTGGACATGGAACAACAGACTGGTTCCAAGTCAGGAAAAGGAGTACGTCAAGACTGTATATTGTCACCCTGCTTATTTAACTTCTATGCAGAATACATCATGAGAAAGGCTGGGCTGGAAGAAGCACAAGCTTGAATCAAGATTGCCGGGAGAAATATCAATAACCTCAGATATGCAGATGATACCACCCTTATGGCAGAAAGTGAAGAGGAACTAAAAAGTCTCTTGATGAAAGTCAAAGAGGAGAGTGAAAAAGTTGGCTTAAAACTCAACATTCAGAAAACTAAGATCATGGCATCTGGTCCCATCACTTCATGGGAAATGGATGGGGAAACAGTGGGAACAGTGTCAGACTTTATTTTTTTGGGCTCCAAAATCATAGCAGATGGTGATTGCAGCCATGAAATTAAAAGACACTTACTCCTTGGAAGGAAAGTTATGACCAACCTAGATAGCATATTAAAAAGCAGAGACATTACTTTGCCAAAAAAGGTCTGTCTAGTCAAGGCTATGGTTTTTCCAGTGGTCATGTACGGATGTGAGAGTTGGACTGTGAAGAAAGCTGAGCACCAAAGAATTGATGCTTTTGAACTGTGGTGTTGGAGAAGACTCTTGAGAATCCCTTGGACTGCAAGGAGATCCAACCAGTCCATCCTAAAGGAGATCAGTCCTGGGTGTTGATTGGAAGGACTGATGCTGAAGCTGAAACTCCCAATACTTTGGCCACCTCATGTGAAGAGTTGATTCATTGGAAAAGCCCCTGATGCTGGGAGGGATTGGGGGCAGGAGGAGAAGGGGATGACAGAGGATGAGATGGTTGGATGGCATCACCGACTCGATGGACATGAGTTTGAGTAAATTCCGGGAGTTGGTGATGAACAGGTGATGAACACCTGATGAACAGCTGATGAACAGGGAGGCCTGGTGTTCTGCAATTCATGGGGTTGCAAAGAGTAGGACACTACTGAATGACTGAACTGAACTGAACTAAAAGATACCCAATTACTACAATCTGTAAATGTTTCTTTATCTGGCAAAGGTTTGCAAATGTGACTAAGAATCTAGAATTAGGGAGATCACGGGAGCATAAGTGTGGGTCCTAAATGCAGTCACATATATCCTTATAAGAGGGATTTTTGTAAGATCTGACACACAGAGAATAAAGCAATGTGACCAGAGAGGTACATGTTATGATGTGACTTCAATTTAAGGCAAGCAGTAGCCACCAGAAGCTGGAAATGGTAAGGAATGGATTTTTTGCTAGACCCCCCCAGAGGGAATGCAGACCCACTGACACCTTGCTTTGGGCCCAGTTAAACTGATTTTGGACTTCTGTTGCCCAAAACTATGAAATTACATATTTTTTCATTTTAAAAAATGCAGTGATTATTCCCCCATTTCTGTGGGTTAGAAACCCAGGTAGGGCTTAGCTGACTCCTCTGTTTCAGGGTCTCATGAGGCTGCAGCTGAGGCATCAGCCTGACAACTGTATCCTCACATGTAGGCCTGACAGGAAAGATGCCACTTCCAAGGTCGATAAGGCATTTAAAGAAATAATTTCTCTAAGGCTGTCTGACTGAGGGCCCTAATTTTTTTGCTGGCTGATAGCGAGAAGCTGTCTGGAAACCCTGGAGGTTGCCCATAAGCTCTGGGTATGTGGGTTCTCCCCAGATAAGTGCTCTTATCACTGAGCCAGAGAGGAGAATGTCTATCTCTTCAGTCTGTAAGAGGGGTCCTTACATAATGCAACTTGATCAAGAGGGTGACATCCAACACCCATGTGCAGCTGGTGAGGATCCAATCACACGAAAATCGTTTCCCACTAAAGACCCAGGTTCCTTGGAGAAATGACTGCATCAGGTGGGGGGCAGGACATGTGTCAGATGATCCTGAAACGTCATGTCATAACAGAGAGCAAGGAAACCCGAAGGATGACTCAAATCACAGTGAAAGGGCTTAGGAGCAAAGCTGAAATGACCAGAGTGACACATATGACCATCAATAAATGATAACTACAGAAGAATGAAACTATCCTATGTGTTTCAGTCCCTGAGTTAATAATCCCCTTGAAGGATAACTGTAAAATAACTCATTATCTTGAAAACTAGCAACTAAAGAGAAGTAGTCAAGATTTATTTTGCTATAGAAACTGGATCTCAGAATAAGGAAATTACAAACACAAGGATCTTCTCTAAATATTCCAACTAATCAAATATTTTAACACCTATAACCTGTAACAGATGTGTTGTGAATGCAGGTCTGGCCTTTGCCCTTAGGTCCTCAGAGGTGATTTCTTGGTCTAGGGAGCAGGAGAATCTTTGTTTGCCTTTGCTTTGACCACAGGACAGTCTGTGGCATGATTCAGGATGGGGGCTTCAACTGTGCCACATTGGTTCCAACCTTCAGGGCAAAGTGGAGACTGAGGAAGACTAGAAGTCAGTTCGGCCCAAGGGGGCAGCAAGTGATTGACTGCTAATAAAAATGTGAACCCCAAAAGTGCAGTGAGCTGACTGGCTGGCAACACTGTGCATATATCACACCCGGGGTGGGGGTTGCGTAATGCTCCCTCATGTACCCACAGAGGGAGAACAACCAGAGATCTGCCTTGGGACCCTTTCTTCGCCCTGGGAAAATTTCTACCCATATCCTTTCTCTGCTGGAGAAGGAAATGGCAACCCACTCCAGTATTCTTGCCTGGAAAATCCCATGGAAGGAGGGACCTGGTAGGCTACAGTCCATGGGGGTCGCAAAGAGTGGGACACAACTGAGAGACTTCACTTCATTCACTTCACTTCCTTTCTCTGCAGCACACTGGTGAACACAGTAACTTTCTGAGTCCTTCACAAGCTGCCACATAAGAGAGACAGTCTGTGTTCTTGACCTTGCAGTTTGACTCAGTACTCAAACAAGAGGCTGGACTACCAGTACCGGCTGGCCAGGAGAAGCACGACCAAGGTGACAGTCTGAGGAGAGACTGCCACCTTAAAGGCCAAGATGGGGTCCAGGAGGACCCGCCACCTGTAGGGCAAGGACCAAACCCTACTGGAAGAAGGCTCAGACGGACCCCAGGAGGCCCCCACCTTCAGGGTCTGCAGGGTGTGGTGTGACCATACGTCTCAATGTCAGAGGATGCTTCTTGGGGCGGCAGCAACATAACTTTCTGGAAATCTACTCCTTAGCGCTTACTAAGGTTCCTGATGCTGTGCCCAGGTAACTTACTGAGGCCTGCTCCCGGGAACTCGCTGAGATTCACTCTGGCTCGCCCGGTCACTCCTGCCATGGGGTTGCCTCAGAGAAGCGGCCGCTCAGTCCCGGGCAGGCCCAGGCCCCGCGGAAGCTGGAGCCTGCGGGGAAGGACCCGGGGAGGCCCCAGGCTGCAGGCGGCCGGATGTGCAGCGCCCGCCTGGACCACAAACCACCGGCAGGTGCGAATCCTTTCCTTCCACCAGCGCGCTCTCCAGCGCCCCCTGCCGACCACCTCGCGGTCGTGCCGGCCGGAGGAGGAAAAGCACCCAAGGCCCCCACGCGGTTCGCCAAGGAGGCGGAGGCCGTCCGTCCTGTTGCACCCGGTGAAGCAGCCTGGCTGCCGGCTGCCGCCGCTGCCTGGTGACTCCTGCAGCCGCGGCCAGGACCTCTTTTCACAAGGGTCCTTGTTTTAGCTCTCTTTGAATTAGACACGATTCTTTTAATTCATGTAGTACGAGATTATTTATATTTCCCAGCATATATACACATGTGCTTTTTTTCTTTTCCTTTTTTTCTTTTATTCACACGCTCTTTCTCTACCATGTTTCCTGAATGCCACTCTTCAGGTCTTGTGTAACATTGCTGCTTGTTGGCAGTACCTCTCAGTGAGGGGAAAACCCCACAGTCTCTGCCAGGGGAAGTGTTTGCTCTTACTCCTGAAGGGCTGTTTAGGCAGGAACAGAGTTGGAAGTCCACCACTCTTTTCCCTCAGCACATAAAAACCACTACTGCATCGTATTCGGATGTGTATTGCACCTAATAAGAAGTTTATGATTATCCTAATAAACACTTTAATTTCTCTTTTAGAAACGTGTTTTGTGTCTTAAATATTCTGTCACTTTACCATGATTGTTTCTGTGAGGACTTGTTTTAATTAACTTCTGTGGAACTGAGTATGCTTTTTCATTCTGGAATTCATATCTTTAATACTGGAAAATTCTCAACTTTAAAAAAAATTCTAATTATCCTTAATTTTTCCTTTTGGAACTCTTAACAGACATGCACACACAAAAAAACTCCTATTGAATTTTTTAAATTGTGGTAAAATACATATAACATAAAATTTACCTTTATATTTTGGCCACGCCCCAGCAGTGAAAATCTGGAGTCTGAACCACTGGACCACCAGGGGATTCCCAAAATTTGCCATTTTTAGGTGTACAGTTCAGTGGTGTTAAGTACATTCATATTGTTGTGAATGTACATCACCACCATCTGCTGTATTTCATCTTGTAAAATTGAAACTCTGCCCTCATTAAACATAATCTGTCCAATCTCCCCTCCCCCAGCTCCTGGCAACCACTGTTCACTTTGTCTTTATGATTTTGATATATAAATTGAATTATATGGAATCTGTCTTTTTGTAACAGGCTTACTTCACCAAGCATAATGTCCTCAAGGTTCATCCATGCTTTATTTTTTTACTTTTTCTTGCCTAATTTATCTGGCAATTTGGGAAAAGAACAGTCTTTTCAACAAATGATTCTTGGACTACTGGATATCTATGTGGAAAGCAATGAACTTTGTACATTTTTACAAGTGGTTTATATACAAAAATTAGCTAAAAAAAACAAAATCACTCAAAATGAATTAATGACCTAAATGAAGAAGCTAAAACTCTAAAACTCTTTTTTTTTTTTTCTAAAACTCTTGAAAGAAAACATAGAGTAAATTTCCATGACCTTGGATTTGCCAAAGATTTCTGAGTAATGAACGATTAAAATAATTTGAACTTCATTAAAATTAAATACTTCTGTATCAAAGGCAATTACCAAGAAAGTGAAAAGACAGCCCACAGAATTTGAGAAAATAGTTGCAAATCATATACCTAATAAGGTCTAGTATCCAGAATATATGAAGAACTCTTACAATTCAACCATCAAAAGACTCTTGAATCCACCAAAGATCACTTCTTTTTATAAGAACTATCGTAATGAGCTCATGGTTTTAAACATATCTGATGTGTTTCAGTCTATTGAGCTTCTTTTATTTACTGCTCAGTTTGCCTTATCTTTGTCAAGCAGGAGCCTCTTCAGTTTAGCTTTCCAGACCTTCAAACGTAATGCCGCTCGTGTCTTCACTACCTCGGTGACAGGATGCTCTGGCTCCTAGTGTACATTTCCCATTCAAGACGGGAAATCAGTCATTCAGCCCTGGCTCTTCAATAGACGGAGCAAGGAAATCCCTGTCTCCATCTACATTCCCTCCCCTGCAAAGAGGAAACACTTCCTGAGTTCACATCCATACTGTCAGTTTAGGACTAAAGGTGTTCACTTAACCTATTCTATTGTAGATCTGTGCTTTCTCTTTTTTTCACACTGAAAATAATTATTCTAATAGATGCTAGGAGTGATATAAACAGGCTATACCTCCTCTTACGCTGTAGCCCATAATATTCGTAAAACAGATTTAGAATAACAATAACATGGGCTTTTAATAATAGCAGTTTTTAAAAAGATGTTTGTCTATGCTCTCCTTTAACCATTCTCTCCATAGTTTTGTTGTGTCTAGTTTGTTAGGGTGTACAGTCATTAAATAGAATTTGCCCGAATTTGCTGTGGCACATATTCATTAAACACTATATTCTCTTCCTTATATCCCAAATATATTCCTTGTTCTATACAGAAATGCAGGCTCATCATTTCTTTTTAAGTCAATCAGTGTCATTCCTACTACTCTGGTGCCCCAAAATAATTCTCCAGTAGACTTGGAAGAAAGGGCTTGGGTAACAATATTCTCAGTTTTTCCCTTCAAGTTGTGGACAGTTTCTCTACATCCTTCTGATTTGAAAATTGCTTGCTGACTATAAGATTCTTGGTTCATATTTTTCCCCTTGATTTCTTCCCACCCCCCTTGATTTCTTAACTATATTAATTGTCTTCTGTCATAAAGTATTGCCATCAAGAATCTCTGGTGACAACCAGCTTTGTTTCATTACCTGTACTTTGGGACTCAAAGAATATTTTTTTTTAATTTTTTGAAAAAAGTCTAACAATTTAGGGCTTCCCTGGTGGCTCAGTGGTAAAGAATCCTCCTGCCAGTGCAGGAGACGATTCAGTTCCTGATCCAGGGAGATCCCACATGCTGAGGAGAAACTAAGTCTGTGCACTGCAGCTCCTGAGCTTGCCCTCTAGAGCCTGGGAGCCGCAGCTGCTGAGCCCGGCACCCTAGAGCCTGGGATCCGAGCAAGAGAAGCCATTGCATTGAGAAGCCCACGCAGTGCAGAGAGTAGCCCAATCTCGCCACAGCTAGAGAAATGCCTGCTCAGCAACAAAGATCCAGCACAACCAACACAGCCAAAAAGTAAATAAATACATAAACAATACATAAAAAAAAATGAATAAATAATTTCTTTAAAAGTCTAAATTAAAAATATATATGTTTTTATGTTTGTCATTCAGGGTCAATTTTCCTAGATGCAGAGTTTATCCTTTCAGTTTTTAAATGTTGGTACAAAATTTTCTTGAAATATATATATTTCTTTTACTTATTTTTCCCCTATATGTATATTTATTTTCGGCCATGCCATGTGGCATGTGAGATCCCTAACCAGGGATGGAACCCATGACCCCAGCACTGGGAACACTGTTTTAACCTCTGGACAACCAGTGAAGTCCCTTGAGTTTTATCTTAAAATATTTATTCCTTGCTCTAATTTCGCTTTGTGACTTTGGCTGCATTCCTACCTGTTGAGCCTTGTCTGACTGTCTTCTCTATCAGCAATTCCTCTTAAGTATTTTCTGTCCTTCTTCACTACTCTTTGTTCTTCCTCTTTTTTGTCTTTTTCTCTTCTCTAAGAACTTCTCACATTCATTTTTGTTTTAGTTCTTTTTGTTTCTGAGGTGATTTTTTTCTGAATTGTTACCTGATTCCTGATTTCTCTGGTTGTTATTTACATTGTTTTTCAATTCTTTATAATGCCTTTAATCTAGTTGTGAAATACTAGGCTATTGTTTCTATTTTGTAAGCATGTAATCCTTTCATTTTCTGTGTGGAACTTGTCTTGTTTCTTCTCTATTTTTAAAAAATATTAACTTTGCATAAAATTCAGCATGGATCTGTTTCAGTTAATTTATTTTTACATTATATGAATAGAAGTTTCCCAAACTATAAGAAGGGAAGTGTAATTCAGTATTGTTTTTCTAACTTTACAGCTCTATGGCGCCATCTTCTGTTGCCTTTCAGTTCAGTTCAGTCGCTTAGTCGTGTCCGACACTCTGCAACCCCATGGACTTCCTGTCCATCACCAACTCCCAGAGTTTACTCAAACTCATGTCCATGGAGTCGGTGATGCCATCCAACAATCTCATCTGTCATCCCCTTCTCCTCCTGCCTTCAGTCTTTCCCAGCTTCAGGGTCTTTTCAAATGAGTCAGTTCTTCACACCAAGTGGCCAAAGTACTGGAGTTTCAGCTTCAGCATCAGTCCTTCCAATGATTATTCAGGACTGATTTCATTTAGGATGGACTGATTGGATCTCCTTGCAGTCCAAGGGACTCTCAAGAGTCTTCTCCAACACTACAGTTCAAAAGCATCAATTCTTTGGTGCTCAGCTTTCTTTACAGTCCAACTCTCACATTCATATGTGACTACTGGAAAAACCATAGCTTTGACTAGACGGACCTTTGTTGGCAAAGTAATGTCTCTTCTTTTTAATATGCTGTCTAAGTTGGTCATAACTTTTATTCCAAGGAGAAAGCGTCTTTTAATTTCATGGCTGCAGTCACCATCTGCAGTGATTTTGGAGCCCCCAAAAAATAGTCTGTCACTGTTTCCATTGTTTCCCCATCTATTTCCCGTGAAGTGATGGGACCAGATGCCATGATCTTAGTTTTCTGAATGTTGAGTTTTAAGCCAACTTTTTACTCTCCTCTTTCACTTTCATCCAGAGGCATTTTAGTTCCTCTTCACTTTCTGCCATAAGGGTGGTGTCATCTGTATACCTGAGGTTATTGATATTTCTCCCGGCAATCTTGATTCCAGCTTGTGCTTCATCCAGTCCAGCTGGATGAAGAGTATCCAGTTTCTCATGATGTACTCTACTCTGCATATAAGTTAAATAAGCAGGGTGACAATATAGAGCCTTGACATACTCCTTTCCTGATTTGGAACCAGTCTGTTGGTCCATAAGTGCTTCTTACTGTTGCTTCTTGACCTGCATACAGATTTCTCGGGAGGCAGGTGAGGTGGTCTGATATTTAAGAATACTGGGTGGTCATCTCTTTAAGAATTTTCCACAGTTTGTTGTGATCCACACAGTCAAAGGCTTTGTCATAGTCAATAAAGCAATAAAGTCTGTTGCCTTTATGAAAAGCTAAAAATTAAAAGGCCACCGACTTTCTGAGATCTCACCCTGCCTCCCACTAAACCCTGTTTTATCTGGAGTCTCTTTTTCCTTTTCATCCTTTGTTTCTGACCTGCTTAAATCTTTAACACTCCTGTTGTCATTGTTCAGTCGCTATGTTGTGTCTGACTCTTTGTGACCCCATGGACTGAGTCAGACCAGGCTCCTCTATCTTCCACCAACTCCCAGAGCTTACTCAGATTCATTTGCATTGAGTCAGTGATGCTATCTAACTATCTTGTTCTCTGTCGCCCCCTTTTCCTCCTGCCTTCAATCTTTCACAGCAACAGGGTCTTTTCCAATGAGTTGGCTCTTGGCATCAGGTGGCTAAAGTATTGGAGCTTCAGCTTCAGCATTAGTCCTTCCAATGAATATTCAGGATTGATTTCCTTTAGAATTAACTGGTTTGATCTCCGGCAGTTCACATGCAGCAACTAAAGATCCCACGTGTCACAGCCAAGACCTGGTGCAGTCAAATACATACGTAAATAAAAATAAATACTAAAAAGATAAAAATAAAATGTCTTCCAGTTGCTGAGTTTCTTATGGCACTCACTGATACAGGATTCAGTACCAGGAAGTACTGAAGGGTTGGAGGAGTGGAAACTAGGCTGTGATGGCTAATTTAACGCCTGAGCTTCTCCAGATAATGGAGTGCCCAAATATTTGGTTACACATTATTCTGAGTGTGTGTGGTTTTTTTTAGTTAATTTATTTATTTTGGCTGTGCTGGGTATTCACTGATGCTCAGGCCTTCTCTAGTTGCCACCTGCTGTGCTGGGTTCTCACTACAATGGCTTCTCTTGTTTCTAGGCTTGAGCTCTAGGGTGCTCAGGCTTCAGCAGTTGCAGCACGTGGGTTCAGTAGTTGTGGCTCCCAGACTCTAGAGCACAGACTCAGTAGTTGTGGTGCATGGGCTTAGTTGCTCCCTGGCATGTGGAATCTTTCTGGATCAAGGATGGGACCCGTGTGTCCCCAGCATTGGCAGGCGGATTCTCAACCACTGAACCACCAGGGAAGTGCTCTGAGTGTGTCTTGAAAGGTGTTTCTGGATCAGGTTGCTGTTTGAGCTGGCCGTCTGAAAACAGCAGACCCTCCTCGCAGTGAAGGTGGATCTCAGCCAATGTGCTGAAGGCCCGGATAAATAAAAGGCTAAGTGAGGGAAGGTTCTACCTCCCAGACTGTCTTCCACTAGGGATGTTGGTCTTCACCTGTCTTAGGACTAGGACTCAGAGTGGAAGTTACAGCGTTTCACTGTTCCCAGGCCCCAGGATCTGGACTAGACTTAGACCATGACCTCTCCTCTTCTCAGGCCTGCAGCTGTCCTGTCCGCTGTCTCTGGCTGCCAGCCTGCTGACCGCAGATAGTCACTGAACCAATACCTTAAGATCTCTCTATCTCTGTTTCTTTCCACCTGTCTTATTAGTTCTGTTTCTCTAGAGAATCCTGACCAACAGATTTTGGTATCCAGTGGTTCTATAGGAGAAGAATATTAAGAGTGAGTTTTCTGAATGGGTTCTGGGGTTTCTGGATTGGCCCCTAATCTAATTATATAAAGATGCTGTTGACTATTTCCAGTAGTTAAGAGTTTACTAATAGTCCATGGTGTGATTTGGCAATAGAAATGCACAAAGTATCTCCACTGACTACTCCTAATTGACCGCTTATAAGAAGCAAGGAGGTAGATGACTGCATATATGATATTTTAAGCATTTATCTCTGTAGCCTCAGGGCTGAGATGGAGAAAAGAAAAGCACAGTCTTGTCCTGTGATTTGCAACTTATCACCCTGCAGCCTGGACGGCCAGTCTGGCAGTGTGTTTGCTATTGACCTGAAGGTGCTGCTTTGGGAGGATAGGATGCTGCATAGTGGGGTGAAAGTGTGTAGGAAGACCTTGGATAAAGTGGGGACTCTGAGCCCTGGGTGCTGATGAGTCTTTTTGGACATATGGAGAGCCACCATCCCCCAGGGGAAGTAACTCCCCCTATTCCACCTGCCACAACTAGAGAAGCCTCTGCTCTACCATACAGAGTCTGCCCAGCAGCCCCCCAAAAAAATCTGATTAGATCTCCTAATAGACTGATGGACTTAGTCATCAAAACACTTGTAATAAAGAAAATTAGATGTCTTTTCTAGTGATTTCTTAATTCATTCTGTGAAACTACCACAATCTGATATCAAAGCAAGACAAAGACACACAAGAAAACTAAAGACTAATATCTTGTGTTGTTGTTGTTCACTTGTTAGCTTGTGTCTGACTCTTTGCAACCACATGAACTGCAGCACACCAGCCTTCCCTGTCCTTCACTATCTCACAGGGTTTTCCCAAACTCATGCCCACTGAGTTGGTGATGCTACCTAACCATCTTAGATGTTATCTAACCATCTGCAGCACCGCCTTTCCTCCTGCCTTCAATCTTTCCCAGCAACAGGGTCTTTTCCAATAAGTTGGCCCTTGTCATCAGGTGGCCAAAGTATTGGAGCTTCAGCTTCAGCATCAGTCCTCCCAGTGAATATTCAGGACTGATTTTCTTTAGGATTGACTTATTTGATTTCCTCCCAAGTCCAAAGGACTCTCGAGAGTCTTCTCCAACACCATATTTTGAAAGCATCAATTCTTCCATATTCAGCAGTCTTTATGGTTTAACTCTCACATTCCTACATGACTAGTGGAAAAACCACAGCCTTGACTTTATGGGCCTTTGTTGGCAAAGTGATGTCTTTGCTTTTTAATAGGCTGTCTAGGTGTGTCATGGTTTTCCTTTCAAGGAGCAAGTGTCTTTTAATTTCATGGCTGCAGTCACTGTTTGCAGTGTTTTTGAAGCCCAAGAAAATAAAATCTGTCTCTGCTTCCACTTCTTCCCCTTCTGTTTTGCCATGAAGTGTCAGGACCATATGCCAAGATCTTAGATTTTTTAATGTTGTGTTTTAAGCCATCTTTTTCACTCTCCTCTTTTACCCTCATCAAGAGGCTCTTTAGTTCCTCTACACTTTATGACATAAGGGTGGTATCATCTGGATGTCTGAGGTTGTTGATATTTCTCCTGGCAGTCTTAGGTTTATCCTGTTTGGGACTCTCTGTGTTCCTTGGACCTGTGTGGCTATTTCCTTCCCCATTTTAGGGAAGTTTTCAGCTATTATCTCCTTGAGTATTTTCTCATGGCCTTTCTTTTTGTCTTCTTCTTCTGGGACTCCTATGATTCGAATGTTGGGGCGTTTCACATTGTCCCAGAGGTCCCTGAGGTTGTCCTCATTTCTTTTGATTCTTTTTTCTTTTTTCGTCTCTGCTTCATTTATTTCCACCATTTTATCTTCTACCTCACTTATCCTATCTTCTGCCTCCGTTATTCTACTGTTGGTTCCCTCCAGAGTGTTTTTGATCTCATTTATTGCATTATTCATTTTTAATTGACTCTTTTTCATTTCTTCTAGGTCCTTGTTAAACATTTCTTGCATCTTCTCAATCCTTGTCTCCAGGCTATTTATCTGTAACTCCATTTTGTTTTCAAGATTTTGGATCATTTTTATTATCATTATTCTAAATTCTTTTTCAGGTAGATTCCCTATCTCCTCCTCTTTTGTTTTGCTTTTTGGGCATTTTTCATGTTCCTTTACCTGCTGGGTATTTCTCTGCCTTTTCATCTTGTTTAGATTACTGTGTTTGGAGTGGCCTTTCAGTATTCTGGTGGTCTGTGGTTCCTTTTTATTGTGGAGGTTTCACCCAGCGGGTGGGGTTGGACAATTGGCTTGTCGAGGTTTCCTGGTTAGGGAAGTTTGTGTCAGTGTTCTGGTGCGTGGAACTGGATTTCTTCTCTCTGGAGTGCAATGGAGTGTCCAGTAGTGAGTTTTGAGATGGGTCTATGTGTTAGGTGTGACTTTGGGCAGCCTGCATGTTGACGCTTAGGGCTATGTTCCTGCATTGCTGGAGAATTTGTGTGGTATGTCTTGCTCTGGAACTTATTGGCTCTTGGGTGGTGGTTGGTTTCAGTGTAGATATGGAGGCTTTTGGATGATCTCTTATTACTTAATGTTCCCTGTAGTTAGGAGTTCTCTGGTGTTCTCAGGTTTTGGGCTTAAGTCTCCTGCCTCTGGATTTCAGTCTTATTCTTCCAGTAGCTTTAAAACTTCTCCAACTATACAGCACTGATAATAAAACTTCTAGGTTAATGGTGAAAAGATTCTCCACAGTGAGGGACACCCAGAGAAGTTCACAGAGTTACATGAAAAAGAGGGGAGGGAGGAAGGAGATAGAGATGAGCAGGAGGAGAAAAAAGGGGGACTCAAGAGGAGAGAGACAGATCTACGCAGTACTCTGTTCCCTAAGTGTTCTCGGTAGCCCAGAACACCCACAGAAATTCACAGAATTGGATTGAGAAAAGAAGGGGGAGGGAGGAAATAGAGGTGATCTGGGGGAGAAAAAGGAGAGTCAAAAGGGGGAGAGAGTAATCATCACACTCCTGAGTTAAAATGGGAACTGAATATTGGATTCTTAAATGTCCAAAATTGATATCAAATACTGAAAAACAGAGATTAAAAATCTAGAGTAGAGGTTGAAGTGAAGTGAAGTGAAGTCGCTCAGTCGTGTCCAACTCTTTGTGACCCCATGGACCGTAGCCTACCAGGATCCTCAGTCCATGGGATTTTCCAGGCAAGAATATTGGAGTGGGTTGCCATTTAGAATAGAGGTTAGACTCTTAAAAATACAATATTACAAACAAAAACACAAAAAATTTAAGAAATATATATGAAGTTCGCTTTAAAAATAGGGCTTGTTTTTTTTTTTTGCAAGGTTATAGTGAAATGAAAATGAAAATTAAGGGGTAATAGAGGAGTAATAGAGGAGTTTAAAAGAAAATAAAAGAAAAAAATTTTAATTAAAAAAATAGTAAAAGTATATGAAAATGAAAATTAAGGAGTAATTGAGGGGTAATAGAGGACTTTAAAAGAAAATTTTAAAAAAATTTCTTTAATTAAAAAAAAGTAAAAATATATGAAAATGAAAATGAAAATTAAGGAGTAATAGAGGAGTAATAGGGAATTTTAAAAGAAAATAAAAGAAAAAATAAAAAAGAGAAAGAGAAAAAAGAAAGAAAAAAATTTTTTTTAATTAAAATAAAAAGTAAAAATATATCTAGGAATTTCTGTGGAGCTGTTGCGGGCAGTGTGGGTTCGGTTCAGTTTCAGATAGCTCCTTGTTCCAGCTTACACTTCTCGATATCTATAGGCCCCTTCTGGTGTAGTCAGTGTTAACTACAGGTATTTTAATGTTGCCTCTGTCACTTCTGAAGCGGTTCCCTTTGTTTATTTGGCTTCTGTTTGCTGGTCTCTTTAGTATCTACTTTCCGCCCTGACACAAATGGGCAGAGGTGGTCTCTTGTTTAGGTTCGCTTGTTCAGTCGTGCTGTGGGGAGAGAGGGGCACTGCAGACAAATGTCACTGGCCTGTGTGGGGAGCACTCGCAGTGTTCCAGCCACGCTGGGTTTGCCCCCGCTAGCGGCGTGTGTGCTTCCCCCGTCTACACTGCTCAGGCTCCAGGCTGCTCTATAGGGAAAGGGCCCTGAGTTGCGCGCTGTTCCAGTTTTCGGGTACTCCACAAAAGCGCAGACTCGGTTGGGCCTGCGTTTTGTGCCTTCCCTGGCCCAAGGAGCTCAGGCAGCCATCTCCTGGCAGTCTTAATTCCAGCTTGTGATTCATCCAGGCTGGCATTTCTCATGATGTATTCTGTGTATAAGTTAAATAAGCAGGGTTACAATATACAGCTTTGACATATTCCTTTCCCAATTTTGAAACAGTCCATTATCCCATGTCCGGTTCTAACAGTTGCTTCTTGACCTGCACACAGGTTTCTCAGGAGACAGGTAAGGTGGTCTGGTATTCCCATGTCTTTAAGAATTTTGCACAGTTTTCTTGTGATCCATAGTTTTGTTGTGATCCACACAGTCAAAGGCTTTATCAGAGTCAGGGAAGCAGAAGCAGGTTTTATTCTGGAACTCCTTTGCTTTCTCCATGAGAATGTTGTAAATTTGATCTCTGCTTCCTATGCCTCTTCAAAACCCAGAATTTTGAGTGAAGAAGAAAAGGATAGCTTTATTGCTTTGCCAGGTGAAGGGAGATGAAGGGAGACACTCTTGGCTTCTGCCTGGAAAAATATGTATCTCCTCCCCAGAGAAACTCATGAGGGTTTTTATAACAGTGGATCAAAGATGGAGTCTCTGACAAGACTAGAGTGTGACAAGACTATGTATGTGTATGCTCAGTCATGTCCAACTCTTTGCAATCCCATGGACTGTAGCCATACAGCCTCCTCTTGTCTATGGAATTTTCCAGGCAAGAATGCTGGAGTGGGTTGTCATTTCCAGGGGATCGTCCCGGCCCAGGGATTGAACCTGAGTCTGTTGCGTCTCCTGCATCGGCAGCAGATTCTTTACCACTAGCACCACCTGGGGGGTCTCATCTCAGGTGATCAGTTTCCTAATGAGGAGCTTCTCTGACTCCTTTTGTCTTGTCTCAGGTGGTTTTTTGGCTGCTCCTCCATTGGTTAGCAACTGTTCAAATCCACCCTTTGGAACTCAAGGTAGGTCATGGAGGCTGGAGTCTTGCCTACAAGAAATAAGGGACTGAAAGGCCCCCATGCCTGGGAGCCTCATAAGGCCCTGCTGGGTTTCGTACTCACATAAAAATAGACCTATAAACAAGTAGAAGAAATAAAGAACCCAGTATAAATCCTCACCAATGCTGTCAAGTGACTTGCAAGGGGGCCAAGACCACCTCAGTAATATTGTAACAGCCATTTTATAGACAAAATTCTCCCCAAATTGACTTCAGTAGTGAGGGAAGCCAGCCTCCTGAGCTAGGCCCCATCTTAACAGAAATGTAATCCATCATCTTTTTCTAACTCCTTTTCAAGAAAGCTGCAAGTTCAACTGCCAGCAATTCCTGATCCCCTAAATGCTGTTGTTGCAACACAAATTATTGTCCATTTGGAGACACTGCTGCTTGGTAGACACTGGCTTATCGCACTGCGTCTGGCATTGCAGCACCTCCATAGTGCTCAGAGAGGCAGGGATGACAGCCCAGCTGTCCACTGAAAACCCTTCTACAGCAAGTCTCTCACCCCCTAGCTGCACATCACATTGCGTCCAGCCCAACTGTAAAGTATGGCTGCTATACTGATATTTTCCTCACCAATTCTTTCGGCCAGAGTCGCGGCTGAGTAAATTTCCTACTGTGGGATATGGAGAAATGTCCTAGGAAAGACTATCAGATAATGTCCAAGTCTAGACATCTGTTCTAGAGCTACTTTTCAGTGAAGTAAAAAATGACTATTAGCAAACACTCATTAGCTATGTGAATGGCAAGGGTGTTCACCTCACTATAACCCTTTTTTCAGCTTATATGTCAGGAGTCAAAAAACACGAGGAGGATTTCAAGAGAGTCTTTTTAAAATTCTAAGCATGATTTGTGTTTGTTAAATGGAATGAGGGCCTCTCCAGTGAGCAACAATAAGGTATTTGAAAATCCTAGTCTCTTTTACGTTTTTAATTAATTCTCAAAGTCCAACATGTACAAGTATAACATGGAAGAATGTCTTTGTAATATTATTTTCCAAATACTTTTCCAAAAGCTTTATCATGAAGACGGTTTGCTTCAGGCTTTTCCAGAATTAAAGGATTGTGTCGTATGCAATTTTTCCCATAAAATAACCTCGTCACATGGATCTCAGAAAGAACATTTAGTGGTTTTGGTACATATAATATTTTATTCTCGTCTGCTCATTTAATCATGGATTGTACTATTACAAAGCTTATTTTTGCAGATGAGGGATTTTCTAAGTCAGGAGAAGTCATATAATTTTTTTCAAAAGAAGAGAAAGACCTTGAAAAGCATTAATGAGTAGTCTGCCAAGTAAAAGTGGTTCTTAGTTTCTTTCCTAGTATCTAGTAATTGCCATAATTCATATATTTACTAGATCTTTTTTTTGGCCACACCACAAGCAGGATCTTAGTTTCCTGACCAGTGATGGAATCTGTGTCCCTTATGCTCTGAGTCCTGACCACTGGACAGCCAGGGAATTCCCTGAAATCATTATTTTGATATGCACCTTATAGAGGGCCACTATCCTGTTTTCTCCATCTTGAATCCCAAAAAAGATCTTCACGACCCAGATAATCACGATGGTATGATCACTCAGCTAGAGCCAGACATCCTGGAATGTGAAGTCAAGTGGGTCTTAGAAAGCATCACTACGAACAAAGCTAGTGAGGTGATGGAATTCCAGTTGAGCTATTTCAAATCCTGAAAGATGATGCTGTGAAAGTGCTGCACTCAATATGCCAGCAAATTTGGAAAACTCAGCAGTGGCCACAGGACTGGAAAAGGTCAGCTTTCACTCCAATCCCAAAGAATGCTCAAACTACTGCATAATTGCACTCATCTCACATGCTAGTAAAGTAATGCTCAAAATTCTCCAAACCAGGCTTCAGCAATATCTGAATCGTGAACTTCCAGATGTTCAAGATGGCTTTAGAAAAGGCAGAGGAACCTGAGATCAAATTGCCAACATCCTCTGGATCAATCAAAAAAGCAAGAGAGTTCCAGAAAAACATCTATTTCTGCTTTATTGACTATGCCAAAGCCTTTCACTATGTGGATCACAATAAACTGTGGAAAATTCTGAAAGAGATGGGGATACCAGACCACCTGACTTGCCTCTTGAGGAACCTACATGCAGGTGAGGAAGCAACAGTTAGAACTGGACATGGAACAACGGACTGGTTTCAAGTCAGGAAAAGGAGTACGTCAAGGCTGTATATTGTCACCCTGCTTATTTAACTTCTATGCAGAATACATCATGAGAAAGGCTGGGCTGGAAGAAGCACAAGAATCAAGATTGCCAGGAGAAATATCAATAACCTCAGATATGCAGATGATACCACCCTTATGGCAGAAAGTGAAGAGGAACTAAAAAGTCTCTTGATGAAAGTCAAAGAGGAGAGTGAAAAAGTTGGCTTAAAACTCAACATTCAGAAAACTAAGATCATGGCATCTGGTCCCATCACTTCATGGGAAATAGATGGGGAAACAGTGGAAACAGTGTCAGACTTTATTTTTTTGGGCTCCAAAATCATAGCAGATGGTGATTGCAGCCATGAAATTAAAAGACACTTACTCCTTGGAAGGAAAGCTATGACCAACCTAGATAGCATATTAAAAAGCAGAGACATTACTTTGCCAAAAAAGGTCCATCTAGTCAAGGCTATGGTTTTTCCAGTGGTCATGTATGGATGTGAGAGTTGGACTGTGAAGAAATTTGAGCGCCGAAGAATTGATGCTTTTGAACTGTGGTGTTGGAGAAGACTCTTGAGAGTCCCTTGGACTACAAGGAGATCCAATCAGTCCATCCTAAAGGAGATCAGTCCTGGGTGTTCATTGGAAGGACTGATGCTGAAGCTGAAATTCCAATACTTTGGCCACCTCATGTGAAGAGTTGATTCATTGGAAAAACCCCTGATGCTGGGAGGGATTGGGGGCAGGAGGAGAAGGGGATGACAGAGGATGAGATGGTTGGATGGTATCACCAACTCGATGGACTTGAGTTTGATTAAACTCCGGGAGTTGGTGATGGACAGGGAGGCCTGGAGAGCTGCGATTCATGGTGTCGCAAAGAGTCGGACACGACTGAGCAACTGAACTAACTGAATCCCTCAGGAGTCAGGAGACCTTAAGGTAGAGGTGGGGCTGCAGCCCCTGAGGACATTATCACTACATCCTTTGTTTACTGATATCACATTTTTTGTCCACATGACCCAAGTTAACCTTCCACTTTGACAAAAGAAAGAATGTATCTGGATTAGCTTTAAAACATTTTCTTATAAGCATTTAATTTAGTAGATAAAGTGAAGTTACTCAGTGGTGTAAAACATTTTGTGATCCCACTGACTGTAACCTGCCAGGCTACTCTGTCCATGGAATTCTCCAGGCAAGAATACTGGAGTGGGTTGCCATTTGTTTCTCCAGGGAATCTCCCCAACCCGGGGATCAAACCCAGCTCTCCCACATTACAGGGAGACACTTTACCCTCTGAGCCACCAGGGAAGCCCTAAGTAGAAATATAAACTGGTAGATGAATGCAAGTAAAATTTACATATACTATGATCTCATTCTTTTAATTTTTTTCAAATTAATTTCAAAAAATTTAAATTAATTCAAAAATTTCAATTAATTTCAAAAAAATTAAAAGGATGAGATGACAGTATCTGTAAATTTTACTTGCATTCATCTACCAGATTGTATTCCAACTATTCATATATGAGAGTAACTAACATTTCTCATACTTCATTAGCACTGGTTGTTAACAGTTTTTGCTGAAGCAAAAAGTTAAGAAGAACTAAAGAGAGTAACTAACATTTCTCATACTTCATTAGCACTGGTTGTTAACAGTTTTTGCTGAAGCAAAAAGTTAAGAAGAACTAAAGAGCCTCTTGATGAAAGTGAAAGAGAGTGAAAAAGTTGGCTTAAAGCTCAATTCAGAAAACTAAGATCATGGCATCTGGTCCCATCAGTTCGTGGCAAATAGATGGGGAAACAATGGAAACAGTGACAGAGTTTATTTTTTTGGGCTCCTAAATCACTGCAGATGGTGACTGCAGCTATGAAATTAAAAGACGCTTACTCCTTGGAAGAAAAGCTATGACCAACTTAGACAGCATATTAAAAAGCAGAGACATTACTTTGCCAGCAAAAGTCTGTCTAGTCAAAGCTATGGTTTTTCCAGTAGTCATGTATGGATGTGAGAGTTGTACTATAAAGAAAGCTGATCACTGAAGAATTGATGCTTTTGAACTGTGGTGTTGGAGAAGATTCTTGAGAGTCCCTTGGACTGCAAGGAGATCCAACCAGTCCATCCTAAAGGAGATCAGTCCTGGGTGTTCATTGGAAGGACTGATGCTGAAGCTGAAACTCCAATACTTTGTCCACATGATGCAAAGAACTGACTCATCTGAAAAGACCCTGATGCTGGGGAAGATTGAAGGCGGGAGCAGAAGGGGATGACAGAGGATGAGATTGTTGGATGGCATCACCGACTCGATGGACGTGAGTTTGAGTAAGCTCCAGGAGTTAGTGACGGATAATGAAGCCTGGCGTGCTGCAGTCCATGGGGTCGCAAAGAGTTGGACATGACTGAGTGACTGAACTGAACTGAAGAAGCAAAAAATTGTTAAGAAGATAAAAATTGTGCAATTTTTGTTTTAGGATGCTTACTGAAGCTAAATTTGTGACAGTAAAAAATTGAAAATACCCTAAACAGTAATCACTATATGAGTAATTGCAAATTAGGGAATATACTTATTATGAAGGTGAAAGTGTTAGTCACTCTTTTGTGTCCAACTCTGTGTGTGACCCCATGGACTGTAGCCCGCCAGGCTCCTCTGTCCATGGGATTCTCTAAGCAAGAATACTAGAGTGCGTAGCTATTCCCTTCTCCAGGGGATTGTCCCGACCCAGGGATGGAACCTGGGTCTCCTGCATTGCAGGCAGATGCTTTACCATCTGATCCACCATGGAAGCCCATTTATTATGGAATACCTACTACTAGCCATGAAAAAGAAAGAGGTGGATCTACAGGTTTTTTCCCCCAACTTCTGGTAGTGCATAGACCCTTGTGCCAGGACAGTATTATAATAGTACATCAAGGCTTTCAACTCTGATTACAATTCCATGTGATAAAAATGGACTATCATCATACCTAACTTGTGTTAAGAACAAAATTTAGCTGTGTAAATTTGGAGAGCTAATTGGTTTTTTCAGTGACTCATGAACTGGGTAGCATCCATTTTAGTAGACAGCAGGTCCCTCCGAGGGAGCTGTGCAGAATGAAGTTTTTATAAGCTGTAGGGCAGGGCAAGGAAGTCATAGCAAAAGGAAACAAAGGGTTATGGGGCCAGGACATTGTTTTTTGGGCAAAAGGACTGGTTTCTATCCTGCAGACTGCCTCTCCTTCCTCTGGGTGGGGCTGGGGAGAGTGTGAGGATTAGAGAGAACCCACATGAAAGTTATTTCATTGGTGCCAACCAGAAAACTTCAAACTGATTGGTTAAGATTACATTTCTGGGGAAGGTTGAAACTGAAATTAGATTAGATATTTAATCCAGGTTGTACCATTGGCTTTAGCACAAGTGATGCCATTTTGGGCCTGTAATTTTTCCCTTTGACAACTGCAAATGAGGGAAGCAAGGCAGTATAGCATAGCAGTGGTGTGGACTACAAAGCAGCAATTGAAAAGGATTAGGTGGACCTATTAATATTTGTTCTGATCTGGAACACGTCTGTACTATATGGCTAGCTGAAAAAGCCAATGTGAGAGTGAGAAAAGATAGGATTCCATTTGATATTTTAAGAATATGAATGTTTATGTAAACATACCTGTGTTAACACAGAATCAAATACAGAATATTATTTAATTAATAATATGGACTTGAAAGATTTGTGAAGCAGGTTCCAACTGATGTCTTAGCATCTAATTTGTGTGTGTGTGTATTAGTCTGTCAGTTGTGTCCGACTCTGTGCAACCCTATGGACTGTAGCCCATCAGGCACCTCCTCCCTGGGATTTTCCAGGCAAGAATACTGGAGTGGGCTATTATTTCCCTCTTCAAGTATCTAATTTACCTAATTTTAAAGGAAATAAAGGGGAAAAAAAGATAAGGAAGGAAAAGAAGTAAAATAAATATATGAAATAGAGTTCACCCTTGGGACTTCCCTGGTGGCACAATGGTTAAGACCCCACGCTTCCAATGCAAGGGGCATGAACTGGATCCCTGGTTGGAGAGCCAAGATCCCACAGGCTACAAGGCCAAAAAATAAAGTTCATCCTTAATGGTGAGCCAAAACTGGGGGCTAGGCCATGTGTTAAGCAGTTGTTTTCTTCCATAGAGTGATACAGAGAAAAAAACTTTTAATCTACTCAGATTTTGGAAGCAATTCAAAGCCAACACTTTCCCTTACTTTATATAAATAAAGTCATTAATTTTTCTCCAGTCATGCTACATTACACACTGGTCACTATGACACCAGCTTCCTGTCCATCCTTTACTTGCTGTACTAACTGGTCTCCAGATTTTTTTCTGAAAACAACAAATGATTTTGTTTCTTAAGCCCATTAGTTTCTCTATAACATCTTCATTTAGCTTCCCTGATGTTTCTGTAAGAGAAGCCCACTAGACTATATTGCAAATGGCTTGGGGCCATTTACTCAGTTCCAATTAAATTTCTCCAGGTAGAAACAGACATTTTTTCAGTGCACTTGGGGATTAAAATGCATATTTTCCCAGAGGGATGCTATAACCTGCTACCACGGTAAACTGTAGGACATGCTCTGTGTTAGGAAAAATTTTATGAACTATATGATAGAAATAAATTAGGAAGTCCCTGGTGGCTCAGTGGTAAAGAATCTACTTGACAATGCAGGAGACGCAGGTTTGATCCTGGAATCAGAAGATCCCTTGGAGAAGGAAATAGCAACCCACTTCAGTATTCTGGCCTGGGAAATCTCATGGACAGAGAAGCCTGGTGAGCAACAGTCCATGGGGTCGCAAAGAGTCAGAAACAACTCAGCAACCAAGCGGCAGCAGCAGCAGTGTATATGTGTCAATACTACTCTCTGAATACATACACCCTCCTTCCTCCACTGTGTCCATAAGTCTGTTCTCTAAGTCTGCACCTCTATTCCTGCCCTGCAAATAGGTTCATCAGTACCATTTTTCTAGATGCCATATATATGCATTAATATATGATATTTGTTTTTCTCTTTCTGACTTACTCCACTCTGTGACAGGCTCTAAGTTCATCCACATCACTTCAGCTGAGTCGATTTCATTCTTCTTTATGACTGAGTAATATTCCACAGACGGGAATACCAGACCACATTACCTGCCTCCTGAGAAACCTGTATGCAGGTCAAGAAGCAACAATTAGAACTGAACATGGAACAACAGAGTGGTTCCAAATTGGGAAATGAGTACATCAAGGTTGTATGTTGTCATTCTTCTATTGCCACAAAGAAGATTTAACTTCTATGCAGAGTGCATCATGCAAAATGCCGGGATGGATGAAGCGCAAGCTGGAATCAAGATCGTTGGGAGAAATATCAATAACCTCAGATATGAAGATGACACCACCCTTATAGCAGAAAGTGAAGAGGAACTAAAGAGCTTCTTGATGAAGGTGAAAGAAGAGAGTGAAAAAACTGGCTTAAAACTCAGCATTCAAAAAACAATGATCATGGCATCTGGTCGCATCACTTCATGGCATAGATGGGGAATCAATGTAAACAGAGACAGACTTTATTTTTTTGGGCTCCAAAATCACTGAAGATGGTGACTGCAGCTATGAAATTAAAAGACGCTTACTCCTTGGAAGAAAAGCTATGACCAACATAGACAGCATATTAAAAAGCAGAGATTACTTTACCAACAGAGGTCTGACTAGTCTAAGCTACGGTTTTTCCAATAGTCATGTAAGATATGAGAGTTGGACATAAAGAAAGCTGAGCACCAAAGAATTGATGCTTTTGAGTTGTGGTGTTGGGGAAGACTCTTGAGAGTCCCTTGGACTGCAAGGAGATCAAACCAGTCAATACTAAAGGAAATCAGTTCAGTTCAGTTCAGTCGTTCAGTAGTGTCCAACTCTTTGTGATCCCATGGACCGCAGCATGCCAGGCCTCCCTGTCCATCACCAACTCCCAGAGCTTGCTCAAATTCACATCCATCGAGTCGGTGATGGAGTTGGTGATGCCATCCAACCATCTCATCCTCTATCGTCCCCATCTCCTCCTGCCTTCAATCTTTTCTTTCCTAGCATAAGTGTCTTTTCTAATGAGTCAGCTCTTCACATCAGGTGGCCAAAGTATTAGAGTTTCAGTTTCAGCATCAGTCCTTCCAATGAATAATCAGGACTGATTTTCTTTAGGATGGACTGGTTGGATCTCCTTGCAGTCCAAGGGACTCTCAAGAGTCTTCTCCAACACCACAGTTCAAAAGCATCAATTCTTCAGCGATCAGCTTTCTTTATAGTCCAACTCTCATATCCATACATGACCACTCATAAAACCATAACCTTGACTAGATGGACATTTGTTGGTAAAGTAATGTCTCTGCTTTTTAATATGCTGTCTAGGTTGGTCATAGCTTTTCTACCAAGGAGCAAGCGTCTTTTAATTTCATGGCTGCAATCACCATCTGCAGTGATTTTGGAGCCCAAAAAAATGAAGTCTGACACTGTTTCCATTGTTTCCCCATCAATCTTCCATGAAGTGATGGGACCAGATGCCATGATCTTAGTTTTCTGAATGTTGAGTTTTAAGCCAACATTTTCACTCTCCTCTTTCCCTTTCATCAAGAGACTTTTTAGTTCCTCTTCACTTTCTGCCATAATGGTGGTGTCATCTGCATATCTGAAGTTATTAATATTTCTCCTGGAAATCTTGATTCTAGCTTGTGCTTCATCCAGCTCAGCATTTCTCATGATGTACTCTGCACATAAGTTAAATAAGTAGGGTGACAATATACAGCCTTGATGTATTTCTTTCCCTATTTGGAACCAGTCTGTTGTTCCATGCCCAGTTCTAGCTGTTGCTTCCTGACCTGCATATAGGTTTCTCAAGACACAGATCAGGTGGTCTGGTATTCCCATCTTTTTCAGAATTTTCCACAGTTTCTTGTGATCCACACAGTCAAAGGCTTTGGCATAGTCAATAAAGCAGAAATAGATGTTTTTCTGGAACTCTCTTGCTTTTCTGATAAACCAACGGATGTTGGCAATTTGATCTCTGGTCCTCTGCCTTTTTTAAAACCAGCTTGAACATCTGGAAGTTCACGGTTCACATACTGCTGAAGCCTGGTTTGGAGAATTTTGAGCATTACTTTACTAGCGTGTGAGATGAGTGCAATTGTATGGTACTTGGAACATTCTTTGGCATTGCCTTTCTTTGGGATTGGAGTGAAAACTGACCTTTTCCAGTCCGGTGGCCAGTGCTGAGTCTTCCAAATTTGCTGGCATATTGAGTGCAGCACTTTCACAGCATCATCTTTCAGGATTTGAAACAGCTCACCTGGAATTCCATCACCTCCACTAACTTTGTTCATAGTGATGCTTCCTAAGGCCCACGTGACTTCGCATTCCAAGATGTCTGGCTCTAGGTTGGTGATCACACCATCGTGATTAACTGGGTCATGAAGATCTTTTTTGTACAGTTCTTCTGTGTATTCTTGCCATCTCTTTTTAATCTCTTCTGCTTCTGTTAGGTCCATACCATTTCTGTCCTTTATTGTGCCCATGTTTGCATGAAATGTTCCCTTGGTATCTCTCATTTTCTTGAAGAGATCTCTAGTCTTTCCCATTCTATTGTTTTCCTCTATTTCTTCGCACTGATCACTGAGGAAGGCTTGTTTCTTCCTTGCAATCCTTGCGATCTCTCCTTGCTATTGTTTGGGACTCTGCATTCAAATGAGTATATCTTTCCTTTTCTCCTTTGCTTTTCACTTCTCTTCTTTTCACAGCTATTTGTAAGGCCTCCTCAGACAGCCATTTTGCCTTTTTGCATTTCTTTTTCTTGGGGATGATCTTTATCCCTGTCTCCTGTACATCATGAACCTCAGTCCATGGTTCATCAGGCACTCTGTCAGAGCTAATCCCTTGAATCTATTTCTCACTTCCATTGTATAGTCACAAGGGATTTGATTTAGGTCATACCTGAATGGTCTAGTGGTTTTCCCTACTTTCTTCAATTTAAGTCTGAATTTAGCAATAAGGAGTTCATGATCTGAGCCACAGTCAGCTCTGGTCTTGTTTTTGCTGACTGTATAGGGTTTCTCCATCTTTGGCTGCAAAGAATATAATCAATCTGATTTCGGTATTGACCATCTAGTGATGTCCATGTGTAGAGTCTTCTCTTGTGTTGTTGGAAGAGGGTGTTTGCTATGACCAGTGTGTTCTCTTGGCAAAACTCTTATTAGTCTTAGCCCTGCTTCATTCTGTCCTCCAAGGCCAAATTTGCCTGTTACTCCAGGTTTTCTTGACTTCCTACTTTTGCATTCCAGTCCCCTATAATGAAAAGGACATCTTTTTGGGGTGTTAGTTCTAGAAGGTCTTGTAAGTCTTCATAGAATCATTCAACTTCAGCTTCTTCCGCATTACTGGTCGGGGCATAGACTTGGATTACTGTGATATTGAATGCTTTGCCTTGGAAACAAACAGAGATCATTCTGTTGTTTTTGAGACTACATCTAATCAGTCCTGAATATTCATTGGAAGGACTGATGCTGAAGCTGAAGCGCCAATGCTTTGGCTAGCTGATGCAAAGAACTGATTCATTGGAAAAGACCCTGATGCTAGGAAAGATTGAAGGCAGGAAGAGAAGGGGACAACAGAGGAGGAGATGGTTGGATGGCATCACTGACTCAATGGACATGAGTTTGAGCAAGCTCCAGGAGATGGTGAAGAACAGGGAAGACTGTCATGCTTCAGTCTATGGGATCGAAAAAGAGTCAGACACGTCTGAGCAATGAAAAACAACAAATACATGTACCACATCTTCTGGCATATTTATTTTTAAAAGTTTTATTCTGACAATCATGCTAGGATATTGCTCTGCAACAGAAACATGTAAATAAGTTTCAACCAAAAAGTTTCTAGGTCCATAAAACTAAGTGTTAAACATTTTTTAATGAATGAAATATGGACTAAATTCTTAACTCTTTGATTAAACCAACACAATGTATTACACACTTCAATTAATATTTTATAAAAAGTAGGACTTCCTTGGTGGCTAAGTGGTAAAGAATCTGCCTGCCAATGTAGGAGACACCAGTTTGCTTCCTAAAATGCCTTGCAGCAACTAAGCCCATGTGCCACAATTGTTGAGCCTGTGCTCTAGAGCTCCGGAGCCACAGCTGCTGAGCCCAGGAGCCATAGAACCTGTGCTCTGCAACAAGAAAAACCACAGCCATGAGAAGCCCCTGCACTACAACCAGAGAAAAAGCCCACACAGCCAGCAAGACCCAGCACAACCAATAAATAAGTAATTTTAAAAATTTATAAAAAGTAGAATTTTATATTTACACTTACTTAAGGTTATTTTTTAAATTCGTGTTTTGATTTCTTCCTTGACCCATTGTGTGTTTTTTTAGCAGCAAGTTGTTTAATTTCAGTGTAAACGTTTTTTCTCGATTTTTTTTCTGTGGTTGATTTCTGGTAATAGTTTCATGCTGTTATGGTGAGAGAAGATGCTTGTCTTCAGGGAAGATGACTCTGAGGACCATGCAGGGCAGGACTCCGCAGTCAGCGGGTGAGGGCCGCGGCTCTCACAGGAGGGATGCTTTTCTGGCCCCTAAGACCAGGGTGATGCAGAGGAAGAAAGCTGACCCAGGAGCCTGCGTCTGCCGCTCACGTCCACTCATCCCAGGCAGCATTCAACTCACAGCACCGTGAGCAGAGCATAGGGCAGAGGGGAGCCAGTGGGGCCGCTCAGGAGAGGACAGAGGGCCCTTTGGTCCACGATGGATGGTTGGGGAGGTCTGCGAAGAACCAGGAGTGCCCAGTCCTCGCAGGATCCCGGTGAAAAGGGTGGTGATAGATGGTTCGGTCCACCATTTGGTACCTTCCCATCCTGGAGCTGCTCTCCAACAGACGCTCCCGCACCCGCACCCGCCCCGAGAAGGGCCGAGCCCCTTCTCTACTACCGGGAAGGACCGTAGTGGAGGGAGCAGAAAGGCCCTCTGCTGTCCACCCTCCCGCTGGGGAGGGCGGACCTGGAGGAAGCCGTCTAGGGGGTGTAGCTCGGGGGCAGGACTGGGGGTCCGTGACCTAGCCCGGGGGAGACGGCGTGCGGGACAGATCCAGGGGGCAACCTGAAGCCGGAGGTTTGGGAGCGGAATCGCCAGCCCTCACCTGGGATCCAGCCGCTCACCACGCGTCCAGACGCGGTTCAACCCCCGAGGCCGCGAGGTCACCCCCGCCCGGGACCCACAAGGCTCTGCCGCCACCGCCCCATGGTCGGACCTCCCGAGGTGTCCCCTCCTCGGCCCCCCAGTTGTAACACCCCGGCTCTCACCCCGCCCGGCTGTCCCCTTCCCTCCCGCTCGTCCCCCCGCCCCCCGCTGTCCCTCCCTCGTCCCCCCAGCTGTGACCCTCCCCCCCCCCCGCTCCCCTCCAGGGCTGCCCCCCCCCCCCCGTTAACTCCCAGGCTGTCTCCCCCAGCTTTTCCCCCTCTCGGCCCCACAGCTGTCCTCCCCATCCGCTCCCCCCCAGCTGTACCTCGCCCCGCTCCCCCGCCCCTCGGCCGCCGCTAGCTCACTGCTGTTTCCCCCTCTGCTCGGCCCCCCAGCTGTCCCCCACCCTGAACCCCCCCCCCCCCCCCCCAAGCGCTGCCTCGGCCTCCGCGGGGACGTCCAGGAGACACCGGGAAACCACGCTCCCCCTGCACTCGGCCGCCTTGTCGGGGCTTCCAGCTTGGCCTGGGCGCCTCCCTCCCTCTTCCAGCGTCCGGTCTCCCTCCACCCGCCTCCTCTGGGGGGTCCTGTAATGGGGGCTGCGCCTTGTCCTGGGAGGCTACCCGGAGCCCTGCCCTGTTGTCCACGTGGCCAGGTACCTCCCCCCGGGTCTTATTTCTGGGACACCTGGGCAACTGGATGGTTATCGTTAGACACCTGGGCAGCCTGTGCTGTGCTCTGTCGCTCTGTCGTTGCCAATTCTTGGAGACCCCACGGACTGTACCCTCCAGGCTCCTCTGTACATGGGATTCTCCAGGCAAGAACACTGCAGTGGGTGGCCACGTCCTTCTCCAGGGGATCTTCCCAACCCTGGGCAGCTGGACGATTATCTATAAGACACCTGGGCAACTGGGTGATACTGTCTATGCTCCTGGGCAGCTGGGCGGTTACATATAGACCCTGGGGCAGCTTGGTTAACTGGAAACAGGGGAAACAAGAACAGAAGGAAAGAAAATCCGCTTCACTTTTTTTTCATACTGGGTTATTTCTAATATGAAAAAGAACTATTGTGGTGTTATACGAAAATAATTAAATTAGAAAAACAGAATTTGGATAGTTTTGAAATTAGTTATAAATAATAGTCATTTATTTGTATTCAGAAGCATTTATGTATTCCTAACTGCTGTTTTTCCACCTAACTGCTGTTTTTCCAAGTTTGTGAAAAAAGAAAGTAAAAAGCATTTGTAAGTAAAATGCTTTTTTTTCAATAACATTTTACTTACAAATTTTGGACTCTCTCAAAAATCCAATCAATTCAAATGAGGATTAATTTCTTGTTCTCTTTAGGATGCCTCCAATCAGCTGTCCTTGTTGATAGCTTCTATTTTTTTTAAAAAAATGTACTTTTTTGCCTTTACCAGGTCTTAGTTGCAGCATGCAGGATCTTCAGTTGTGGCGTGTGGAATTTAGTTCCCTGACCAGGGATTGATCCCGGGTCCCCTGCACTGGAAGCAAGAAGTCTTAGCCACAGGACCTCTAGGGAAGTCCCTAGCTTCTATTTTTTTGCGAATCTTCTCATCTGTTCTTGAACAAAATTGATCAGATTTGCTAACACTTTGAGATCAGAAAGTCTTTGCATATAAATTTCAAACTAGCTTCTTAGTCAAAGATTTTTGCCTCCCCTGCCCCCTGAAATTAGGGATCTTACATCCCCCACCAGGGATCGAACCCTGGCATCCTAACCACTAGATCACAGGGCAGTCCCTTCCAAGTCTTGGCACCTCACACCGTCAGTCCCCTTTACTGACCTCACAGCGGAGGCTGGTCTGGCCCAGACCACCCTGGCCACCCTCGAGCTAGCCTCCCAAAGTGCTCAGGGTTATCTGCTTAACATGTCAGTTTCTTATCACCTTTTCACTTAAAAACCCTCTTTGTGACTTCTCCATGACTTCCCTGGTGGCTCAGATGGTAAAGAGTCTGCCTACAATGCAGGAGACCTGGGTTCGATCCCTGGGTCGGGAAGATCCTCTGGAGAAGGAAATGGCAACCCACTCCAGTACTCTTGCCTGGAAAATCCCATGGATGGAGGAGCCTAGTAGGTTATAGTCCATGGGTGGCAAAGAGTCAGAGACGACTGAGTGACTTCACTTTCACTTTCATGCACTAAAATAAAATCGAGACTCCTTATCAGGCCTACTAACCCCTCCTTGAACTATACTCTTGCCGGCTCTCCTGGCACCTGTGGTGTCACCCCTTCACTTGATCCTCTACTGTCTACCCTAGTCATCTCCAAATCTTAGGAGGATGGGCTTAATTCTTATTTTTCCTGCTGTCTAGAATAATATTCCCCTTGTTATTCTTTTTTTTCCCACCTTGCAAGCTTTAAACTTTTTATTTTGCATTGGGGTAAGCTGATTAACTGTGGTAGTTTCAGGTGGGCAGCAAGGGGACTCAGCCACACATATCCATATATCCATTCTCTCCCAAACTCCCTTTTGTTCAGGCTGCCACCTAACATTGAGTAGAGTTCCATGTGCTGTACAGTAGGTCCTTGTTGGTTATCCATTTTAAATATAGCAGTGTGTACATATCCATCCATCTCTTCCCCTCATCCCCCTGCCCCTGTTCCACAACCATAAGTTCATCCCCTAAGTCTGTGAGTCTCTTTCTGTTTTGTAAGTAAGTTCATTTGTATACTTTCTTTTTAGAGTCCACATATAATTGTGATGCTGGAAAAGATTCTCGAGAGTCCTTTGGACAGCAAGGAGATTAAACCAGTCAATCCTAAGGGAAATCAACCCTGAATACTCATTGGAAGGACTGAAGTTGAAGCTCAAATACTTTGGCCACTTAACTCGAAGAGCTGACTCATTGGAAAAGACCCTGATGCTGGGAAAGCTTTAAGGCAAAAGGAGAAGAGAGTGGCAGAGGATGAGATGCTTGGATAGCATCACTGATTCAATGGACATGACTTTGGCAAATTCCAGGAGATAGTGAGGGACAGGGAGGCCTGTTGTGCTGCAGCCCATGGGGTTGCAAAGAGTTGGTTATGACTCAGTGACTGAACAACAACATAAGAAATGTCCTATGATATTTCTCCTCTGACTCCCTCTTGTTATTCTAATGGCTGCTCCCAGGGCAAATCTCTTTGGGCTTCCCTGGTGGGTCAGCTGGTAAAGAATCCGCCTGCAATGTGGGTGACCTGGGTTTGATCCCTGGGTTGGGAAGATCCCCTGGAGAAGGGAAAGGCTACCCACTGCAGTATTCTGGCCTGGAGAATTCCATGGGCTGTGTGGTCCATGGGGTTGCAAAGAGTAGGACACAACTGAGCGACTTTCACTTCACTTTCAGGGCAGATCTCAATGAAAAGATCACTTGCTCAGAAAGGTGTACCATGGTCATCAGTACAGGTCCTATACTAATGGAGGTCATTAGTACAGACCTCAACAGGTCTCCAATGGTACTCCCTATTAACCAGCTCTGTTCCCTTCCTAGCTCTCCACTGTAATTACTTTATTCATTTTGTAGATTCTTTGTTTGTTGTGTCTATCTAATCTAGGGTAGACTATACGCTCCATGAGGCCAAGGATTGTATCTGTCTTATTATGTGTTCTAGCCCTCACACTTATCATAGTATCTGGCATTAACTTAGACGCTCAGTTAATATTTGTGGAATGAATGAATATACAGGTCTTAAAAATTCCACACTACGCTAATAATGACTAATTTTTGTTACTACCACTAAGCATTAGGTTTTTCTTTTTCAATTTTATTGAAGTAGAGTTGACTTACAATTTTGGGTTCATTTCTGCTGTACAGCAAAGTAACTCAGTGATATATATACATATTCTTTTTCCTCTTCTTTTCCATTATGTTTTCTCACAGGATATTGAATACAGCTCCTGTGCTCTATAGTATCACTAAGCATTAGTTGATAAAACCTTTCTGTCTTATCAAGCTTGATGACTCTTACACTGGTTACATTTCTTATTTCTTTATTACATTTAAAAAATGATGATTGAGTTCAAAATTAGTTTCTTATCAGTACAGCTATGGTGTCTCAAATGCATTTCTCACTAACTGTTTTATGTCACATCACATAAAAAATAAGCTTTTTTTTTTTTAGTCTCCCTACCTGTCATGAGTATGCAGCCATTCTGGGTCCTGCTTTTCCATAGGTGGATTCTTGGACTTGATTTCTGTCTTAAAGGCAGAGGGAAGTCAAAGTGCAAGTCTTCCATAGCTACATATTTGTCTCCACTGTATGCATCTCATCTTAAAATCTTTTAACTTATCTGACAACAATAAAGATGATGACTATTCTCAAGGACAATTTTATTCTTCTAGGTATCACCAGATTTTTTTTTACCGAATCTCTTTTTCACTTCTATATCACATAATAAAAAATTAGCAAGATATACTTCTTAAGGATGATATAAATTTTTGAAAACATTCTGTGGAAAAATACTGATACATCAAAATGTTGACAGCAGGTAGAAACCACCTTGCTGTTACATACCCATTGAGTGGCAAGAAACCAGAACACTGAAGGCACCAAATGCCGATGAAGACATGGACATCAGGAACTCTCCTCTTTACCAGAGGAGATGCAGAAGTTCACTGTGAAGACAGTTTCTTACCAAACTACACATACTCTTAACATAAGATACAACAGTCGTGCTCTGTGGTATTTATCCAAATGAGTTGCAAACCTATTTATAAAAGAGCCTGAGCATGAATATTTATAGGAGTTTTACTCATAATTGCCAAAAATTTGGAAGCAACCAAGGCTTCTTTCTGTGGATGAAAGAATAAATAAATGTGGTATGTCCAGACAATGGAATAATACTCAGCACTGAGAAGAAATGAGCTATGAATCCACAAAAAGACATGGAGGACTGTTAAATGCTTACTGCTTAATGGAGGAAGTCAATCTAAAAAGGCTGTTTACTATATAATTCCAACTATATGACATCCTGGGAAATATAAGACTAGGGACAGTGTAAAGGTCAGTGATTGGTACAAGTTATAGAGATGGAGAGTTAAATAGGTGGAACACAGAGGATTTTTAGGGGAGTGAAACTATGCCAACATGCATTTGTTAAAACCCATGGAATGTATATACTAGTGTAACCTGTGTAACAGAAGTGAACCCTAGTGTAACCTGTGGACTTGAGGTGCAAGTGTTGTGTCAATGCAGGTTCATTCCCTGTAGCAAATGCACCACTTTATAGAGGTTGTTGATGGTGGAGTGGGCTGTGCATGTGTAGGGTAGTGGGTCCATGGCAACTGTGTATTTATTGCTCAGTTTTGCTGTGAACCTAAAACTGCTGGGGAAAAGAATGTGACCTGTTACCAAGAGCCAAACTTGGGTGAAGAATTACAGGTAATTTTTTTCTTTTGCTCTTTTTGCACTGGTTTTCCAATTTTTGTTGTTGTTATTGTTTGCTTTTTGTTTTAGTCACTATGTGTTTGTTACCTATGGAAGTACAAAAAATATTTTTTAAAAAAGTATGCTAAATTCAAAGTTGTTGGATTTGCTTAATTTTAGGTCTCAGTCTCTTAGAGAACTGTAACCTAGTACAGAAACTCAAAAAACAATAGTTGATAATATAAGGAACTCTTTTTTTTTTATAAGGAACTCTTAAATGGGCAAAAATTAAGCTTTAAATCATTATTTTCAGCTAATGATTTTATGAAAATCATAGAATTTGATTACTGGAAAGGACCTCCATAATCAGAATACAATTTTCTTTTTTAAAATTTGCTTCTATTTTGTAGTCAGGACCTCTAAAGTTTAGAAGGCAGGTGGGTGGGCAATGCTGCCTCGGAAGTAAAATGAGAAACATGGTGGGTCCTTGCATTCTAGCATAGGGGAAATTATATATATATATGTAGTAAATATATTGGGTTATTTAATAATTTTTTAATAGCCACAGGAACTGAGAGGAAAGCAATGTTCATAATAAGTTGGGAAAGTGAGAAGAAATGGAGGAGACATTGGGATCCCGAGGGATGAAAAGACTGAAGAGACAAGTGGACTTTTATTCAAGGGCACATTATGTACAATTCCTTCATTTTATTGACGGAGAAACTGAGACTCTGGAAGGTCTAGGGTCACAGAGCTGAGGAACGGTGGAGTCACATCCATGTCAGTTCTGCATTCTCGTCCAAATCAGAAGAGAAGGAAACTTGCTCAAGGGTTTGAGTGGCCAAACAAGTATTTAAAATACAAGTCCTCTACTCAAATCTTTATGTTGCCTTCTTGCAAAGCTTAGTCTGCTTTTGTGATTAGTGCAGAATAACTCCACACACACACATTTTTGTTATAGCCTTCTCAAGTTATAATTTCATGCGTGCGTGTGTGCTAGGTTACTTTAGTCATGTCCAACTCTTTGCGACCCCATGGACTGTAGAATTCCATACCATATAATTTATCCATTTTTTTCAATTCATCCATTTAAAATGAACAATTCAATTTTTTTTGCATATTCAGAGCTGTTGTCCAATTATCAATGCAATCAATTTGCTCCAAAAAGAAGTTCCCTACACTTTAGCTATCACTCCCTACCTCCCCAGGCCTAGGGAACTAACCTACTTTCTATCTCTATAGATTGCCTCACCTGGACAAATCACATAAATAGAATCATACAATGCACAGACTGCTGCTGCTGCTGCTATGTCGCTTCAGTCGTGTCCGACTCTGTGTGACCCCATAGATGGCAGCCCATTAGGCTCTGCCATCCCTGGGATTCTCCAGGCAAGAACACTGGAGTGGGCTGCCATTTCCTTCTCCAATAATGTACAGACTAGCTTATTTTTATTAGCATAGTGTCTTCAAAGTTCATCCATATTGTAGCCAGTGTCATAGCTACATTCCTTGTTATTGCTGAATAACATTCCATTGTATGGATCTACCACATTTGTTTATGCATTCATTAGTTAATGGACATTTCAGTTGTTTCCACCTTTTGGAAATTACAAATAATTCTGTTGTGAACATTCAAATATTTGTTTTTATAAGTGCTTTTCTATAAAATTAAATGTAGCTTTTATTTAAATTAGGACAGAAAACTTTTTTCCCCTAGTTTTCAAGTCTCAACTAAAATTCTCCCTGATATCATGTAGGTAATCCAGTGAACATTTTCACGGACAAATGGATTTGAATGAATACAAAATATGACTAATACATACTAATAAGCAATTATTACTCTTGTTAATTATATAAAACAGCAATACAGTTAGATAGTGTCAATATAGAGCTTCCTTAAATTGAACAGCATGCAGCAATCCAATCTGTCACTAAAGTCTGTAACAGAGCTTATCTGGGAGTATCTCTACTTAAGAATCCCGGGGACGGGGGAGTCTGGTGGGCTGCCGTCTATGGGGTCACACAGAGTCGGACATGACTGAAGCGACTTAGCAGCTAGCAGCAGCTACTTAAGCCATCTAATTATAAACTAAATGAAGAGAAGTTATTGCAATGGTATGTGGTAACAGAAAGGGGATGATGTAAGTTTTCATGGACTGATTACAATGTTATCCCGCATTTTGTAATAGCGGACGTTTCTGTCGTGAAGATGGTAACGTGGAGAATGTCAATGTAAAACGGTAGTGTGTAATACACATAGTCTTACAAGGGTATTTTGTTTTTACTGAAAACTGAAAAACTTTATAATTAAGAAATAAAATGCAGAAAAATAAATGATACCATTTTGAGAAAGCGGGTTGAAATGCATATTGTATATCTTTAAATAAAGAGCAGTACATTTATTACTAGATTTATACACTGAGACTTTCTACTAGACTGTGCTCTGTAAGTAGCGTCTCTTAAAGGTCAGTCTTTTCTGAGACCTTCATGGATGATTATAATTTCATTAGAAAGTTCATGTTGTCCACCATCGTGTTGAACTTTAAAGTTGAACATCACGCGTCTGTTTACACTAGCAGGCGGTGTGTGAAATTAGGTCCACTGTAGCCATCCATTTACGCCCCAACAGCGCCGGCTGCAGTCCCACCGACCGCCGCCAGGGCGGCCTCCCCGCCCGCCTCCTACGTGGAACCTCCGGACCCGCACAGCCTGTGACGCGCGCCCGGGACGTAGGTGTAGACGGCGAACAAAAGCCGAGCCCCGCGGCCCAGGTGGCTCCTCGGTAGGAGCTTGCCCGGCCCCGCCCGGCTGACCTCGCACCTGCGCACCCTCCTGCCCCGCGGCCTTCTTCGCCGCGAGGCCGACGAGCGTGGAGGCCGGGGCCCGGCGGGCCCGGCCCAGCCCTTCCGACAGGCGGGCGCCGGGATCGGGGACCCGCAGTCGCCTCCATCTTGACCGGCGGAGGCGGGAGCGGCGTCCGGGCCGGACCCCGTCGTGTCGGCCGGGCCCAGGTTCGCAGCCGGCAGCGGGCGCCGTCCCCGCCGTGGGGCCCAGCCCCGGCTTCCTGGGAACAGTCTGAGTTGCCCCCAGTTCCCCCCGCGGCCCCTACAAGATGGAGGACGTCGTCTCCTCCCTCAGCCATGACGGGAACGGGGGACGCCTCCCCACGGGGCTGAGGAGAGGGGAAGCGCCTCCAGCCCTAGGAGCGCGCAGGGCCCCGCCGCCGGCCTTCCAGACCCCGGCTCCCGCCCCCTTCGCCGAAGCCCCTGCCCGCCCAGCCCTCACGGGGCTCCCAGACACTGGACAGGGAGGGCTTGGGGGACATCGAGGCCGCGGCGTTCCTGAGGCGGCGGCGCTCGCAGCCGTTGCGAGGGCAGGTGGCCCAGCTGTGGTCTTCGGGCCGCCGGAGCCCGACAGCGCCCAGCCCCAGGGGCCGAGCCGCGGCCGGTGCTGCGGGAACTGGAGTCGGCGGCCCGACCCTGACGGGCCGGGCCACGGTGGGGGCGGGGAAGGGGGGGTGGAATGGAGGCGCGGGGGTGTGGCCTGCGGCTGACGGACAGGGCATCGGACCACCCCCTCAAGGGGGGGTCCTGAAGGAAGGTGGACGCAGCCAATGGGCGTGCCCGAGATGCCCAGCCCGCCCTCCCCGGCCGCCAGTGAGGGCGCAGGAGGCGGGGCCTGCCAGGTCGGGCCGCGCCGCCGCGGCCGCCGCCTCCGCCTCCTCACCAGCGCTAAAGCCGGGACTGGACCGAGCGGAGTTGCGCGTGTTGCCGAAGGGGGGTGGGCCGGGGGCGGGGAGGTTCGTTCCGCGGAGCCGCAGCCAGAACCGGGTGAGGCTTGTCCCCGCCGTGTCTCCAGCCCAGGGCCGCCGACAGTGGGGGTGGCCGGGAGCGGCGCAGCCTCCGGAGGCGGAGGCGGAGGCGCCGGGAGGCGGAGATGGGTGAGGGCGGCCTCCGAAGCCTCCCACCGACCCGGGACGAGCGCCCCGCGGCGCGGCCGCCGTCGCCGCTGCCGCTTCGGGGCCTCCGGCTGCCGGCGGCTCCGCTGATGTCCCAGGCGCGTTGGCGGGCGGCCCGCGGGCTGCGGGAGTGCGGGCGCGGCCGCGAGGGCGGAGTGAGGCGGCCGCCGGCGGCGGGGGTCGCCCGGGGCCGCCCGGGGCGGGGGCCGGCTGTGGGGGTCGCGCGGTGTGGGGGTGGGGTGGGTGGGGGAGGGGCACCTCCGTGGGGGCTCGGGGTCGCGTTAGCGCCCTCCCGGCTACGGCGCGAGGTCCCCGAGTTTGGGGGCGAGGGCGCGGGCCCCCCGCGCCGGTCCCCTCCTCGGCCGCCCCGGCCCCGGCGCGCGCGCGGCTCGGCTCCGCACGTATTGTTTGGCTGGGTCTCTAATGGCGGACGGGGAGGCAGCGCTGCCGGTCGCCGACTGCGGGGGGGCAAGTCTCGGCCCCCGGGCAAGAGCCGGGGGCACACGCGGGGGGTTTCCGTCCCGCGGCGACGCGGGCCTCCCCCCAGCCCGGCGTGGGTGCGGGCGCGGCGGAGACGGCGCTGGGCGGGCCGATCCGGGGGATCGGAGTCTCCGCTGGCGTCGAGGCTGCGCTCGCCCTTCCCTTCCCCCCTCCCCCTCCCCGAGCAGGCCTGCTGCCCTCCGCCTCCTCCCTCCAGGGTTTGCCTTTCACGTGGGTTTTGGTCCCAAATAAAAATCTTATGCCGTTTTGCTCTACTTTACGTTGGAGGGGATTGTTGGCGCCGGGCTGGGGAGCAATAATCGAAGGTCCGAACCTCCTTGACCTCTTATTCCGTTCTCTGCCTCCTCCTGGTGGAAAAGGCTTGGTTCTCCCACCTGGTTAGATGTTGATCCATTTTTCATTTTTTGTTTTATCCTAGGACCAGGAGTCGAATTCATCCCTACCTGGTGCATCTTTGGCTGAGCGTGAGGAGGACAACACCCCGATTGTGAGTCTTTTGACCCTAATTTGATGCTCCTAGAGGACGTTGGCAGGTTAATGTAGGGCCTCGGCCTGGGGACCGGTGCGTCCCCGTTGTTTTGAGGGGGTGGAGCTTACCCCTGGGTGGCACTGCCCCCGGGGCGCAGCCTGGATAATGGCTGGTGAGGCAGCTGGGAGTGGGCGCTGCTGTTTGCACCGCTGCAGACAGCGCTCCTGCTGCAATACCAACCTCAGCAACCAGACGATGGGCTCCTGCAGCTGCTCACGTTACCCGGGAGGAGGGGTGGAGGAAGGAGGGCATATTGCTGGCGCCCTCTAGAGTTCCAAAGTGGGAATTGAAGTCGTTTCGTTTGACGCCTGGTCTGCAACCATCTTTTAACACTTTCTCTTCCTTTTCAATGGAGAATTGATTGAAGGGGTTGGAGAAGCAGAAAGACGGATTTAGCTCTGAGTGTGTGATGTAAAACACAAACCTTGACTCTTAGGGTTCATGAGTTGGTGGATGTCTTTGACGTGTTTGCTTAGGAAAGGCGTGAGGCCTCCTCCTCCTGTTGTCTGGTTTATCATCTAGTTCCCTGCTCTGGCTACTCTTAGCCCCAAATCTTTTGTGATGCTTAGTGTTCACTTGAGTTGTTCCTGACGTGTTACCTGAGAGTTATCGTTTAATGCTTGCAATTTGTCGGTTTTAAAGTAGCCTTGTAATATGCTAGACAGTAAGATAAATATAATGGGTCATTTTCCGTCAGTTGAAATGAGTTACAAAAAATCAGTGAAGTCACTGTTCTGGACCCATTGTATCTCTGGAGCCCGCCGATGGTTAACTTGCAGATATCTGTCAAAGGTGAGTCATGAGTATGGTCGCTTATGCTTAAATATTAAGTCTCAAATGGGTCAAAAAATAATAGACGATAAACACAAACTGAGTACTGATTATGAAGGATGATGTGAGGATGGCAACTTGTATTAAGCAAATACCACTTTAGGCAGGTCCCCGGTGCTTTCATGTATTATTTCCTTTAAGGAAATCTTGGCAAATGGCCTGCAGGGTCATAAAAATAGCATGTATTGAGCCTGTATTGTATGCCAGCGTGAGTTTTTTTTAAAAAGTTACTATGGCAACTATCAACTTTATGAGAGAGAATAATATATTGAACCTCTGTGTACCTATCATTTACATTCTATAGTTATCAACACATGTCCAGACTAATTTTTTAACATATTAAATAGTTTAATCTTTATAAAAGCTTAGTGTTTTTATTCCTAATTGGTAGAGGAGGAAACAGGCATAAGCTGATAACCCAGGTAGTAGTATTCATTTAAACAAGGATTTGAAATTAACTCGTTTTGGTTTACAGGCCTAAAGTTCAGCAGCTGTGGTGTCCTATTTTATTTGTAAATTTTCATTTATTTTATTTATTTATTTTTTAATCTTTGGGCCACACTGAGGCCTATAGGATCTTAGTTCCCTGATCAGGGATCAAACCTGTGCCCCCTGCATTGACAGTGTGGAGTTCTAGCCACCTGATTTCTAGGGAAGTCCTTTGTGTTGTCCTGTTTTAAAATATATAATATGCTTGTTTCACAAATTTAGAAATTGAAAATGAAAAAAAACTGGGAGTTACAGTCTTTTCAGCCTGTATTCTTTTCCTGGAGACCAGTGGTAAACAAATATGGAATATTAAATCTTATCGAGTATCTTTGAATAAAAAAAAAGTAGTACCACAGTTATCAATTAGATAACTATTAGATAATTATTTGACTGCTTTTAAACTAATAGGGTCTATATGAATCAGAAATAATATATTCTCTTTTTTCAGTGTGTATGTGTGCAATTTAGTATCTCTCTTTTTTTTTTTTTTTTTTTTTAGTTCTACCACTTTATTGCTACCAACCCATCTCCCTGCACCCTCATGCACACATGCTCAGTCATGTAATCCCATGGACTTCAGCCCGCCAGGCTCCTCTCTGTCCATGGACTTTTCCAGGCAAGAATACTGGAGTGGGTTGCCATTTCCTTCTCCTAGTATCTATTTCTTAAATACTGTAACTTAAAATGAATATAACTTCTGTAATGAGTTTAAAGGTCTTTTCAGGCATTAAATCATTCAGATATAGTGGATCAGGGATTAGATCTTTCAACTATCAATAGATGGGTAAAGCTTATATTATCACCACATACTTTCCCAAAAGATTTACCATTCTAAAATTTTGTACTTATTTGTGATGTCAGTGGAGGAAGGTTAATTGGTTATGTTAAGTACACATTTGGAGATGAGGACACAAAATGTATAATCAGAACTTTCCTGTAATGTCAACATATGTATACTAATGAAAGCAGTGATTCTTTCAAATATAGTTGACCCTTGAACTACATGGATTTGAATTGTGGGTCCACTTATGCCTGAATTTTTTTTAATAGTGCTGCAGGCAGTTGGATCTGCTGATATGAAGGAACTCAGTAAAAGGGAGGCCCAACTATGATTTATTCACGGATATACTTTTTTCTGTCTGCACTGTGCAGCATGTGCGATCTTCTTTCCCAAACCAGGTGTTGAACTTGTGACCCTTGTGGTGGAAGCTCGGAGTCCTAACCACTCACATCAGGGAAGTCTCAGTTTTTGAAGGGATGTGGTTCTTGTTTTCCTTAACAATTTAGCTCAGAATTAAAAATTCTCTTACTTAAAAGCATCAACTAATGGTGCTTTAATGCACCAGGCAAAAAGATAACCTGACAATTTTAAATTCACTTAGATTAAATCAAATTCTTTATTATACTTAAATTTATCGTGCACTTAATGTGAGTTAGGTACGTTTAGTTGTACTTACGAAGTATTTTGATATTTAAAAATACTTCACATGTTTATGATACCTTCTTTAGTGCATCCTTAATAGTATGTGTTCCTCCTCCTGTGCTTTGTCAAATCATTGAGGGAAAGGGAGAGTGGCCCTGCTTTTCCGAGTTCTCTAGGTTCTCTTGTGCTGGACTCTTGTACCCCATGTGGTGGGACAACTCTGAATACTTAGATGTCACACCGATGCTGACAGTGAACATTTCAGACCTTTGTGTGGGTATGGAGCTTGACATACCGTCTTTGTACAACAATGTTCCTATTTTAGAAGTTTTCTTGTATGTTGCCCTTGTTTGAGGTACAGAGTGCCTTACAAAGTGGGTTGCCAGTGCCTTCTCCGTGCTCCAGTACCCTTGTCTGGAAAATCCCATGAACAGAGAAGCTGGTAGGCTACAGTCC
The DNA here is from genome assembly GCF_019320065.1 of Cervus canadensis. Classification (NCBI taxonomy): domain Eukaryota; kingdom Metazoa; phylum Chordata; class Mammalia; order Artiodactyla; family Cervidae; genus Cervus; species Cervus canadensis. The sequence goes on along the minus strand of NC_057394.1, from coordinate 83,702,183 downwards.
ATGGGGTCACAAAGAGTCGGACACGACCGAGCGACTTCACTTTCTTTCTTTATTGAAGTCTAGAGTTGTAATGTGTAGCAGTTGTTGTCCCGTCTCTTAAGTCATGTCTGACTCTGCATCCCCATGGATGGCAGCACGCTAGGCTCCTCTGTCCTCCACCATCACCCAGATTTTGCTTAAATTCATATGCATTGAATGGGTAACGCTATCTAACCATCTCATCCTCTGCCACCCCCTTCTCCTTTTGGCTTCAGTCTTTCACAGCATCAGTGTCTTTTCCAGTAAGTCAGCTCTTCACATCAGGTATCCAAAGTATTGGAGGTTCAGCATCAGTCCTTCCAATGAATACTCAGGGTTGATTTCCTTTAGGGTTGACTGGTTTGACTCTGAGGAGTCTTCTCCAGCACCATAGTTTGAAAGCATTAGTTCTTTGGCGTTCAGCCTTCTTTGTGGTTCAGCTCTCACATCCATCCATGACTATTGGAGAAACCGTAGTTTTGACTATATGGACCTTTGTTGGCAAAGCGATGCCTTTGCTTTTAAATATAATGTCTAGGTTTGTCATAGCTTTTCTTCCAAGGAGCAAGCATCTTAATTGCATGGCTGCAGTCACTGTCCACAGTGATTTGGGAGCCCAAGATAGTAAAATTTGTCTCTGCTTCCACTTTTTCCCCTTCTATTTTGCTATGAAGTGATGGGACTAGATGCCATGACCTTAGTTTTTTTGAATGTTGAATTTTTAGGGAGCTTTTTCACTCTCTTTCATTTTCATCAAGAGGCTCTCTAGTTCCTCTTCACTTTCTGCTATTAGAACGGTATCATCTGAATATCTGAGGTTGTTGATATTTCTCCCAGCAGTATTGATTCCAGCATGTGATTCATCCAGCCTAGCATTTAACATGATGTACTCTGCATGTAAGTTAAATAAACAAGGTGACAGAATACAGCCTTGTCATACTTCTTTCCCAATTTGGAACCAGTCAATTGTTTCACGTCTGGTTCTAATTGTTGCTTCTTGACCTGCATACAGGTTTTCATAGGAGACAGGGTGGTCTGGTATTCCCATCTCTTTAAGAACTTTTTCACACTTGTGATCCACACAGTCAAAACTTTGGCATAGTCAATGAAGCAGATGTTGAGGTTTTTAAGTTAAGTATTTGAAGTAAGGTTGTGCCATAAGCTAGAGGTTTCAGACAGAAAAAAGTTTATAAATATAAAGTCCCTCAAAGTTTGTATTTTTAAAATAACATTATGATTTTTTTCATTCTCAGCATACTAGTCATTTTGCATATATACTATTATCAACAATTGACATTTTGGGAACTTCTTTTGTGGTCCAGTGGCTAACTCCAAGCTCCTGGTGCAGGGGCTCAGCTTGATCCCTGGTCGGGGAACTAGATCCCACATGCTGCAACTAAGACCCAATGCAGCCAAATAAATACATAAATAAGCAGTTGACATTTTTGATAATCCCTTTCCTTATGTTGCCAAGGTCTTCAGCAGATTAATGTTTACATTGTACTGACCAGTATGTTAGGCTAGTCCACAAGTCTCAGTTCTGTGTGGTGGTAGTAGCGCTAGTTCAGTAGAAGCGTGAGGAGCCTGATGTCAGCAGGGTGAGGTCAGGAGGAGCCTTAGAGTGTCAGGTCCAGGGCAAGTACACAGCCAACCGTGTGTGCTCCATCCTCAGTCCTGTCTGACTCTCTGCCACCCGCATAGACTGTACCTGCCAGGTTCCTCTGTCCATGGATAGGGATTCTCCAGGCAAGATACTAGAGTGGGTTGCCATGCCCTTCTCCAGGAGATCTTCCCAGCCTAGGGACTGAACCCAAGTCTCCTGCTTGACAGGCGGGTTCTTTTCCACTGAGCCACCTGGGAAGCTAGATATGTTAACTTCCCCCAAATGGCCGAGATTGGAGGAGGGGTAGATAAATGGTGAAAGGGAGTTCAAGATGACTTGGATGTAGGAGTAGGCGGTTTGGGGCTTTGAGACATCTCAACTGAGATGAGTTAATCAGTCTGGGCATTGAGGTTTTATTTAAAATCAGGGGAGTGGATGAGATCCCCAGAGAAAGTTAAAATTATTTGAAATTATCTAGCAGTTAAAGTTTGACCCTATGGAAAAGAAGAGATTATTCCTTAACTTGGAAATTCTACACTCTAGATGTAACTTGAATCAATTAATTGATTTATTCATTTATTTACAAAATCAAGAGGGATTATTTTTTAGATGCTGGCATAGCCCTTGAATGGGTTTTTAGTATGTTAATAAAATGATTGCTATCAGCTTCTAAAACCAGAGTAGCATTGTCCCGTATCTGATAAAGATATTAAAAGAGATTTTCTTAAAAGAGATTTTGTGGCTAGATGGTATGCAACATGAAGTCATAATCTGTGTTCATCTATCATTGATCTCCTGACTCCTTTCCTCACTTGCCCAGAGATTAGTAGTATTACCAGTTTAGTGTGTATTACTCTAAATCCTTCCTGGGCGTATATTAACATGTACCTGTAATAATAAATTAAACTTATATGTGCATGTTGAAAACATGTATGCTATATGCCATACTTTGGCCACCTGATGCATAGAGCCGACTCATGGGGAAAGACCCGGATGCTGGGGAAGATTGAGGGCAAGAGGAGGGAGCAGCAGAGGAAGAGGTGGTTAGATAGCATCACCAACTCAATGGACATGAATCTGAGCAAAGTTTGGAGATACTGGAGGACAGAGGAGCCCAGTGTGCCGCAGGTACTGTCCATGGTGCCTCAAAGAGTCAGACACAGACATGACTCAGTGAGTGAACAACAATAAACAACTATGTACATCTTCCTACATCTTGGTTTTTTCACTTAGTAGTATGTCTTAGACATTTTTATGAGTTAGTATGTAAGGATTTCTTTTTAAAATGCTGTGTGGCACTTCATGACATGCACTTAGCAGTTCAGATATTCTGTTGGTGGACATTTCGTCTATTTGGGTTTCTTTGTTATTTACAATGCTGCATGAAATACTTGTGAAGTAGTTTCTTTGGGTTCATGTGTATTTTCTCTGGGAGAGATTCTGGAAACCAGTCAGCATGTGACTCAGTGGTAAAGAACCCGCCTGCTAATGCAGGAGACAGAGTAGAGAGGGGTTCTATCCCTGGGTTGGCAAGATCTCCTGGAGGAGGAAATAGCAACCCACTCCAGTATTCTTGCCTGGAAAATCCCAGGACAGTTGAGCCTGATTGGCGATAGTTGCCCAAAGAGTTGGACATAACTTAGCAACTGAGCACGCACATGTGCATATTACATGTTTTTATAGACACTGCCAGTTTGCTTTCCACTGGACCACAAAACTCACTGCTCTTTCTACTAGTTTTTCCATGTTCTTGCCAACACTGAATGTTATCAAATAAATAGTTAAAGTTTTATCAGTTTAATTTGTCTCCTTTCTAAAGTATGGATGTCAGTTCTTGTTATTTCGATTACAAGTATATACACATTATATAGCATGTATCTTTTTCATATTTTTGCACCTTATTTATAGTTTTTCTTTGCTATGTAAACAAACATTTTATGATGTAATGGGAAAAATCCATTTCACTATTGCAAGTAATGGGAACAACTATAACATATGCAAGAATTTTATGAAGGAAATTGTAAAATAATACAGTAAGACATGCAAGAAAACCAGAATGGACAGATTTACATATTTCTGAATGGGAACACTTGAATAACGTAAAAGAATTTTTTTTTCTTCAAATAAGTTTAAAGTCAATGAAAAGCTGACTAAATCCCTTAATATTAATAGATACATATGGTACCATACAACAATGATTAACTATAGAGAAAATATTTGGATATAGTATACCCAGTGTGGGACTGCTGAATTTTATGGTAATTCCATTTTTCAATTTTTTGAATAACCTCCATTCTGTTGTCTGTAGTGGTGACACCTTTTTACAGTCCCAATAGCAGTGCGCAAGCAATCACCCTTTCTTCAATCAGCTAACCAATTTCCTTTCACTAATGTTACTTTTTCTTTATTTTGATAGTAGCCATCCCAATGGATGTGATGTCTTTCCTGGTTTGATTGGCATATCCCTAATGACTGATTATGTTGAACATCATTGGGAAGAATTTGAGAAAGAACAGTGTTAATTCTTTAAATGTCTGGTAGACTTCACCTGTGAACCTGATTAGTCCTGATTTCTTTTTTGGGAGATTTTTGATTACTTAATTAGTCTTTTTTGCATGTTATAATTCAGATTTTGTGTTTCTTCTTGAGTCAGTTTTTGTAGTTTGTGTTAAAAAATTTACCCTTTTAAAAAATTTTTTTATTTTGGGTTGTCCAGTTTTTTGGTATATAATTGTGAAATTATATTCATTCATTTCTATAAAGTCAGTAGTAATACCTTATTATCATTTCTGATTTAAAAAAATTGTTTTATATTTGTTCTGCTAGTCACATGTCAATTTCTTTCTCTTTTGGTTGCACTGCTTGGTTTGTGCGATCTTAGTTCTTGGACCAGGGATCGAACGTGGGCCCTGGCAGTGAAAGTGCCAAGTCCTAACCACCAGACCACCAGAGAATTCCCTTTGTTTCTGATTTTAATAACTTTAGAGAGTTTTTCCCTTGTCATTCTAGCTAAAGGTTTGTTAATTTTTTCAAGGAGCCACATATTTGTTATTTATTGTTTCCTCTATTTTTATAAAAAAATTTTTTTTTCATTCATTTCCCCCCCTTTTTATTTTGTACTGGATTGTGTGTGTGTGTGAAGTGGCCTCAGTCGTGTCCAACTCTTTGTGACCATATGGACTGTACAGGCTCTGTCCATGGGATTCTCTGGGCAAGAATATTGGTGTTGGTTGCCATGCCCTCCTTCAGGGCATCTATCGGACCCAGCTGTCGAACACATGTCTCATGTCTCCTGCATTGGCAGGCAGATTCTTTACCACTAGCGCCACCTGGGAAGACCTTCCTTTATTTTTCTGTTTTTTGTTTTGTGTATCTGTGCACTGATCTTTATTACTGCATTCTTTCTGCTAGTTTTAGTTTATTTAGCTCTTTTTCTGATTTCTTAAGGTGTAAAGTTTATTGGTTTGAGATTTTTAATGTAGGTGTTAATAGCAGTAAGTTTTCTGCTGAGTAAAACTTTTCACTGCATCCCTTAAGTTTCAATATATTGTGTTTTTGTTTTCTTTTGTTTCATGAGTATTTTCTCATTTCCCATGTTTCTCTTTTTAATTAGGGCTTTAAAAATTATTTATTTATTTTTGGCTGTGCTGGCTCTTTGTTGCTGCGTGGGTTACTCTCTAGATGTAGTACTTGGGCCTTCTCTTGTTATGAAGCACAGGCTTTAGGTGTGCGGGCCTCAGTAGTTGCAGTTTCCAGACTCTTAGAGCTAGGCTCAGTAGTTGTGGCTCAAGTGCTTAGTTGCTTTGTGTCATGTAGGATCTTCTTGGGTCAGGAATTGAACCTGTGTCCCCTGTATTTACAGATGGATTTTTTACCATTGGGCCACTGGGGGAGCCCTCTTGTAAACTTCTTTGACTTAAAGGTTTATTTTGTCCAATATCCACACATCCACTGCATTTCTGTTTTGGGTATTATATGCATGGGGTATCTTGTCTATCCTACTTTCAACCTCCTTGTATTCTTTTTATCTAAGATGAGTCTCTTCTAGATAGAATATAGATGGATCATGTGTGTCTTTTTATCCAGCCTGCTAAGCTCTTTCAGTAATTTAGTCTATTTACATTTAAAGTAATTGTTAGTAAGGAGTAAGGAGAAGTTTACCTCCACCATTTTGTGATTTGTTTTCTGTCTTAAATCCACACCGCCCCCTCCCCGGCCCCCCGTTTCTTTTATTATCACCTTCTCTTGTGTTTAATTTTTTCTAGTGTACCATTTTGATTCTTCTTCCCTGTATAGTTTATAATTGTTTTTATAATGGTTACTTTGAGGATTAAAATAAGAGTCTTAGTATTACAACAACTTAACTAGGAATGATACTCTTCATTGTTCACTGAACAATCTGTGAGTGCTCTGCCTGTTACACATCTCTTTCCTTCCCTTTACATTAGGTTTGTTGCCAATAACATCTTCATATGTGTGTGTTCATTAACATATTGATAATTATTGTCTTATGCGTTTGCCTTTTAAATCATAGGGGAAAAAGTAGTTGTAAACCAAAAGTACATTAATACTGGCTTCCTGTTGCTTTTTTGTTTTTATATATATGTATTCATTTGTGTTTTGTATTTCTTACAGCTTCAACTTACTCTGTAGTTTGTTTTTATTTTTGCTTGAAGGATTCCCTTTAGCATTTCATATTGGGTAGGTCTGCAGGTAATCAATTCTCCTTTGTTTTTCTGGGGAATGTCTTAACTTCTCATGTTGGTTGGAGGAATGTTTTGTTGGATATAGAATTTTTGGTTGACAGATTTTTTTCCCCACCATTTTAAATGTTATGCCATAGCTTTTCACATCCATGATTTTGGATGAGAAATCTGGTAATGAGGACCCATTGCATATGATGAGTCACTTCTCTCTCACTTTCAAAATTATCTTTTACTGTTGGGTCCACAATTTGATTATTACTGTCTTGGTATGGCCATCTTGGAATTGAGCTTCTTGGGTGTATGTGTTTATCCTCATTATATTCATCATATTTGGGTAGTTTATAGCCATTCTTCAGATATGTTTTTTGTTCTTTTCTGTCTCTTTTTGTTACATATATTGGTGCACATAGTGGTATTTCACAGATTTTTAGGCTCTATTCATTTTTCTTCATTCTTGTTTTCTTGCTCTTCAGACTGGATAATTTTAATATTCTGCCTTTCATTTTTACTGATTCTTTTTTCTGCTTGCTTAGATCTGCTATTAATCCCCTCTAGTGACTACTTCTAGTAAATTTTTCATCTCCAGGACTTTGGTTAATTTTTTTTTAATTGAAGTATAATTGATTTACAATGTTGTGTTAGTTTCAGGTATATAGTGAAGTGATTTTAGTTTTATATATATACATTCTTATTCATATTCTTTTCTATTATAAGTTATTGTAAGATATTGACTGTAGTTCCCTGTGCCTTACAGTGGGTCCTTGTTTATTTTATATATAGCAGTGTGTATCTATGTGGTTTTTTTTAATGACTTTTTTTTCCCCCCTGTGGACCATTTTTAAAGTCTTTACTAGATTTGTTACAGTATTGTTTCTGTTTTAATATTTTGGTTTTTTGGCCAGGAGACAATGTGGGAACTTAGCTTCTTAGATTCCTAACCAGGGATTGAACCTACTGCATTGGAAGGTGAAGTCTTAAACCACTGGACTGCCAGAGAAATCACAATACTGTGTATTTGTTAATCCGAAACGCCTAACTTATCCACCCCCACCCCCCTTTCCCTTTTGGTAATCATAAGTTTATCTTGTGTCTATGAGTCTAAATTTGTATCATTTTTTAGATTCTATAAGTGATGTCATATGACATTTGTCTTTATCTGACTTCCCTCATTTAGTATGATAATCTCTAGGTCCATCTATGTTGCTGTGAATTCTTTCTTCTGACCATGTAATATTTTACTGAGTATATATCCACCACATCTGTATCCATTTCCCTGTCAGTGGACACTTAGATTGCTTCCAAGTCTTGGCTCTTGTGAATAGTGCTACTATGAGCATTGAGGTGCATATATATCTTTCCTAGTTTGAGTTTTCATCTTTTCCAGATATGTGCTCAGAAGTAGGATTGCTGGATCATATGATAGCTCTATTTTTAGTTTTTTTTTTTTAAGGAACCTCTGTATTGATCTCTGTAGTGGCATCACCAATCTATATTCCCACCAACAGTGTAGGAGGGTTCCCTTTTGTCCACACCCTCTCCAGTTGTTTGTTTACTTTTTTGGCGGGGTTGCACCACAGGGCCTGCGGGATCTCAGTTCCCTAACCAGAGATTAAACTCATGCCCCCTGCATTGGAAGCATAGGGTTAGATAGTGGCAGTGGTTAGGTGTAAAGTCCTAACCACCGGACCACCAGGGAATTCCCAGGGATTTTTATTTTAAAAAACATTTAGTTTGTCATACTGCCTCAGAACTATTATAGGTGCCATAAACACATGTTGAATAATAGCCTTTACTGTAGAGAAGAATTTGCCTTAGCTTTCTTTGTACCTCCTTTGGTACCTAGAAAGCTCGGGCTCATCAGTGAGAAAATGATGAATGAATATTTTTCTTGAATCATTTTGAAATGCTTTCTTTGTGATTTTTATTGAAAGTTCACCAGCTTTTCTTAGCGACTGCTAATCCTTTATTGTTATGAATGTCAACATTTTATTTATTTATTGGCCATGCCACATGGCATGTGGGATCTTAGTTCCCTGACCAGGGATAGAACTGATGCCCCCTGAATTGGAAGCACAGAGTCTTAACCAGCTGGACCATCAGGGAAGTCCCAAACATTTTATTTTTTAACTACATTTTCATTTTTTCATGAGAACATCAAGTATTGGGATTAATTGATTCTCATGGAATCAATGTAAAATCAAGTAAAGCTGTGAAAGCATTTATAGTTTATGACGATTGTCTCAGTCCACTTGGGCTGGTATAACAGAAGTACCAGAGACAATAGACCTTCATGTCTCAGAGTTCTGGAGGCCGGAAAGTCCATGGTTGGGGCTTCTGCAGACCACGTGCTGGTGAGGGCTTGCTTCCTGTTCACACAGGCTTCCCTCTTCCTGCTGTGTCCTCATGTGGGAGAGGGAGCTTTCTGGTCTTTTATAAAACAGTCACTCATCTCACTCATGAGGGCCCCACCTTCCTGACTTAATCGCCTTGGAGAGGCCTCGCCTCCTTATACCATCTCATGAATTTAAAGGAGGACACAAGCATGTGGTCCATTACAGTGAAGCAGTATCACAAGGAAGCCTAAAAATGAACTAGAAACTTACGGAAATCTTGATGTACCAACAAAACTGCGTGGTAATTGTTAGGAGTTAACAATGTGTTAATAGATTTTCACATTCAGTTATCTTTTTAAATTCTAAGGAAAACCATAAAATAAATGCTATTTATTTTAGGGAAAATTGAAGTCCAGAAAGGTGAAGTTATTTACTTGGTGTTAAATAGCTAATTAGAATTGATTTAGTATAGAAAAGTGGGTGAAGGGAATAGATTTTATTTGGATAAGATAGAAGTGACCAACTTGACTCAGATTGTCTTTTCTTTATAGGACTCAGTGAGTGGTAGTTGAAGCATATTCTCTGTGGCATATAGAAGTGACCACATTTATTTATAGTCTAGGATTTGGAAAGAACTGTTATGGCTGAGTAAATTACTCTGTTTTGAAGTGTGGATTACTGCAGAGAATTGTGCAGTAAGAGAAGTCTGTCTCTCCACAGTACACTGTGAGGAGAAATGAGAAGACGAGAACTGTGCATTAAGAGAAGTCTCTCTCTCTCCACAGTTACACTGTCAGTAGAAATGAGAAGATGAGAACTGTGTATTAAGAGAAGTCTCTCCACAGTTACACTGTCAGGAGAAATGAGGAGATGAGAACTGTGCAGTAAGAGAAGTCTTCTCTCCCCACAGTTACACTGGGAGGAGACATGAGGGGATACCTCACGGCCACCAGAGGGCACTGGGGATTCAGTTCTGTCTTAAGCCCCAGAAATTGTCATCTTGTTTTAGGTATGCTGAAATAGAGAAAAGATGCAAAAAACTCATGCTTTAAAAGCTTTTGCATTCCCTAAGCTCAGTGGATTTACACCACATTCTTCTGAAAATTGTTATGTTGATGAAGATCCTTCCTTCTTTCTGACAGATGGATATTAACTACAAGTCAGTTCCATTTATGTTACATCTCATCTAACCCTGGTACTTTGGGCTTGATATTTCTTCCTTTTGATACTTGTATATTTCACATACTGATTTGGTTACTTTTTTATTGAATGATGTGGTCTTTTTTTTTTAATTAATAAGAGTTGTGCTCTATTATTTTTTGTTTAATACTTAATAACATATAGTAGTTATGAATGTTCATATCCCCTCATTTTCTCACCATGGTCTTGGCAGCTTACTTTTAGTTTTTTTTTTTGTCTGTGGTATGTGGGATCTTAGTTCCCTGACCAGGGGTCAAACCCATGCCTCCTTCAATGGTATTTCTTAACCACTTGACCACCAGGGAAGTCCTGGGCAGTTTACTTTAGAGGATTGCATTTTTAAAAACATCTATATAAGGGAGATAATGATTTTACTTTTCATTGGGTTGCTTAAATGTTTAATTGTCATGAATATTTGGCTCATAATAAGTATTAAGTAGATGTTAACTATTACTGGATGAATGTACTTGTATTTTAAGGAACCTAATTGAATCAGTTATTAAAGTTTTGAATCAAATGTTATTCAACTTATTTCAGCATTTAAAACTTTCTGTAGTGAGGTTAAAAAGTTTTTATGTTAACTTAAAGTTAAGTGAAGGCCTTGTATGAAGATTTCTCCCAGCACATGCTGCTGTTTTACTATAAACAAGTCTTCCTTATTAGGTTAATATAGTATATATTTTAATATTTGAAAGTATATTTAAAGTGTCTTTGGGAAATTCCCTGGTGGTCCAGTGGTTAGGATTCCGCACTCTCACTGCCAAGGGCCTGGGTTCAATCACTGGTTGGGGAACTAAGATCCTGAATGCTGCATGGTACAGCTAAAAATAATAATAATAATAACAATTAAAGTGTCTTAGAGCATAGAATGATAATTTTTAGGTCTTTGAGTAAGGCAAAATAGTCACCCCTTAAATTTTGATTTGAAATGAAATCATCCATTTTCCTTAAAGCAGATATAAATGTGTCGTTTCTCATTTTCCAATATTAGCATGTCTTCCATCCTAAAACAAACAGCTTAAACAAGAAGAATGAAGAGAGTTGTAGGATCAAGCTTTTTTTAAAAAATAAAAGGTTTATTTATTTTTGGCTGTGCTGGGTCTTCATGCTATGTGGGCTTTCTCTGTGGTGTGTGGGCTTTAGTCGTTGTGGCTCATGGACTCTATGGTGCTGGCTCAGTAGTTGCGAAGCATGGACTCATAATCTCCACTGAACGTGGGATCTTCCCGGACCAGGGACCGAACCTGTGTCCCCTGCATTAGCCGGTGGATCCTAGCCACTAGGGCACCAGGGAAGCCTTGGAGCCAAGCTTTGTGCAGAGTGTGTGGAGTCCTGAATTTGTCTTGGAACCTTGGGCACTTTTGATTTATATATCTGAGCTACTGCTTTTTCTTAATTGAAGTATTGATTTATGATATTCTAAAAGTTTCAAGTGTACAACATAGTGATTCACAGGTTTGTTTTTTTTTCCTGGCTTGTGGAATTTTAGAATAGTTTCTGGTGGTTGCTTGAATCCGGGCCTTGGCAGTGAAAGCCTGGGGTCCTAACCACTAGACCATCAGGTGACTCCCAGGTTCATGATTTGTGATGGCAGGGGTGTTGACCTGTTTGGTTTATTGATTTTTCTCAACACCTCAGACCGTGTCTTGCGGATACTGGGTACTCCACAAATCTTTGTTGAATGCAACTGTTAACCTGACTTGCTGACTTTGGTGAGTTCTTTGCTTGTTTTTGTATCTCCTCTCATCCTGTTCCCTTCCATGGACCTTGTTCAAGCCATGTTTGGCCTTCACCCTGGTGCTGGAATTGTCAGCCTTGTTCCCGTTGGGCTTCTGTGGGAGCTGCCCTCACTCCAGTTTCCCAGTTAGCTCTTGCTCATCATTCCAGGTGTCAGTGAAGTGTCACCTGCTCACAGAAGTCTTTTTTCTTTACCCTTTTACCCATTGTTTTTTCTAAAATTTAAAATTTAACTTAAGTGAGAAATCATGCTCACAAATTCAGAAAATGCACCAACACACACAGTGAATAGTTTCTCCATGCTTGTCAGCCATCTGTCAGCGTGATAATTATTTATATTAGGGTGGTCGTCTTCCATCCAGAGGCTTTTGTCGCAGTGTAAGCGAATGGCTGTATAGATGAGGCAGTGTTTGTAAGCTTCTGTGTTTCCAGGCTGGGCTCAGTGGCCTTATGAGAGAAGAAGGGTTACCAGGCAGTTCAGAGTTGGCACTGGGCCCTTAGACCAGGTTTCCACACCTGCACAGCTGCAGTCTTGTCTCCTCTGAGGGTGTAGGGTACAAACCACTTCACGGTCCTGTCTGTCTTTCTGCAAATTGACCTGCAGTCTGTATTCACCCTGCATTTTCCCTCCTTGTTTTTTCCAGTTTAGCCTCTAAGATGAAGGTGATCCATGTTCAGGACTGGGTCTGCTACCATCTGTGCCCATCACCTCATTGTCTATCTGCTCAGTAACTTATTTTTTTTCCTTTCTGACTGTTTTATTGTTAACTTTCTGCTGTCTCTTTGGCTTTGGCACAGCTCTGCCTGTGTAGTAGTTGCTCAGAAATATGAGTCGACTGTGGCAGAGTCATGAGGAGTTTGGACTGTTGTGGTGAAGACCTGGGGACGCATTCTAGCTGTGTGACTTGGTTAGTTAGCGTCTCTAAGCCACAATTTCTAAGTCATGAACATGGGGCAGATATTACAGCTATATCAGGGTTATTTTGAAGATGTAACCAAGGGGTGGATAATATTTTCCTAGGACTATTGTAACAAATTACCACAAACTTGGCAGTTTAAAACTGAAAGTCACAAGTCAGAAATTGGTGGCTCAAGCCAAGGTGTCACCAGAGCTGAGCTTGCCGGGGAGGCTCTGGGAAGGGCTCGCTCCTCACCTCCTGTAGGTTTTGGTGCTGCGACATGCTGGGCTGTCTCATTGCCTCTCCGCAGCCGCCTCTGGTCTCAGTGCCTGTCGTCTCCTCCACCTCTTGATGGGGTACAAGAGGTGTGTGCAGGGCCCACTCAGCCAAGCTCATTTTGAAGTCCTTTCTCGTCATCATCTCTGCACAGACCCCCTTTGCATGTGAAGTAACAGTTATAGGTTCCAGGGCTTAGTATCTGATGTCGTCAGGACTGTTATGCAGCCCGATAGATGGACACGAAGGGCAGGGCAGTGGGCATTTACGCTTTGTGGATGCGATTGACAAAGATTTCAGATTCTCAGAAGGATTTAATCACGCAGCTACATGGGAGGCAGGGAATGTGAGAACAGTGGATTTAAAAAAAAATAAAAGATAAGGTAAGGAAAGTTGGAGATTAAATCATGTCATTGTAATTCAGTACAGTGAATAAGTGGAATAAATATCAAGAGGAGATTGTCATGATCAGATTTTAGTTATTTTTTTGTTCACATGTGTGTGGAGTGATTTATCTATGTTTTCAGTGTTAAAATTTACAGGGTGGGCAGTGGTAGAGAAGAGGAGGTTGCAAATATACTGCATATTCTTATTGAAAATTGTATAATTACCTGTATTTTTATATCGCAAGAAGTTCACATGTTAAACTATATGAAATGATTAGTGAATGAGGGAACATCACAGAGTGGATATCAAATTTTTCCTGGATCATTGATAAGAATCGTTGTCACTTAGAGTAAGAAAGAAAGTAAAAGAACCTTCAAAAAATTCTTTGAATTTGAGTCACATCAAAAGCCATATACTGACATTTGTAATGTGTGTCTTCTTTCCATCTCCTTAACAGGGTCTTTGGCATGGACACAGGTTCAGCAGGAGGATTGGAAGTGACTGATCAGACTCCTGTTCTATTGGGGAGGACGGCCATGGCAGCTAGTCTCACGGATGTAGGAAATTCGTTTAGTGGGCCACCTAATCCTTTAGTGACTAGATCTAATAAGTTTCAGAGCTCATCAGTGGAAGACGATGATGATGTTGTGTTTATTGAACCAATACAACCACCTCCTCCTTGTGCACCAGTGGTGGCTGATCAAAGAACCATAACATTTACATCATCAAAAAATGAAGATCTGCCAGGAAATGATTCCAAAATTCTTCCTTCCTCAAAAGAATTGGCTTCTCAGAAGGGGAGTGTAAGTGAGACGATTGTCATTGATGATGAGGAGGATATGGAAACAAATCAAGGGCAAGAGAAAAATTCATCCAGTTTTATTGAACGGAGACCATCCGAGTCTAAAAACAGAACCAATGATGTGGATTTCTCCCCTTCCAGTTTTTCAAGAAGTAAGGTAAATGCAGGAATGGGTAATAGTGGCATCACCACAGAACCAGACTCTGAGATTCAGATCGCTAACGTTACGACCTTAGAAACAGGCGTCGGCTCTGTGAGTGATGGCCAGTTAGAACACACTGACGGGAGAGACATGAACCTGATGATCACACACGTAACATCCCTGCAGAATGCCAGCTTGGGAGATGTCTCTAATGGACTGCAGTCAAGTAATTTTGGTGTTAATATGCAAACATACACCCCGTCTTTAACTTCACAGACCAAGACTGCAGTAGGACCTTTCAATCCTGGTAGAATGAATGTGGCAGGAGACGCATTTCAGAACGGAGAGTCTGCAGCTCATCACAACCCTGGTAAGCAGTAAGGGTCCTCTCCCGCTCCCCCTCTAGGGGTTGTTTACAAGCAGGTTCTTCTTTCATTGTCCTAATTGGTGCTACTTTGGTTAGTTTACTCATGTAAGGTGTGTTAATTCTATTGACTTTCAAATTTTAAGTAATAAGAGATGTAAAACTATGTGTGTAATATTTCTCTGTAGAGTATTAGAAAATTAATCAGAACAAAATACTCTTTATTTATATTCACCATACTCAAGTCTAATGATTTGGCATCCTATTTGTCATGTACTTGTTTTATGCTTGTGTGTTTTTAATGGTATGGTTTTAATGTGCAAATAGAGAACGAAAAGATACTTAGTACATGTGAGGAGCAATATCATGTTGTGTAATTGCATTTAGATTTGTGTTTAATTTTGACTGCCTGATTTTAATTTTTACTTATTAGCACTAATTTTTTTTAATATGTAAAGATTGGTAAATTTCTTGACTCTTTGAAAATACTTTTCTGCAGGCAGCTTTACTCTGTGGAAGCTGTGAGAAGAGTTCTGTGCCTTTTCCCGACCATGTCAGGCCTGCCTGTCTCTGTACCTTCTCTTAGGCTTCATCATTTTAAGCTTGTTAGCAACTTTATCAGCCTCGGATTGTGGGGAATAATAAGAAATGACTGAAACTGAGGCTGGGTAGAATGTTTTATGAAATGCTGGTTGTTTTTCTTACTTATTCTTTTTGGTTATGAGAGTAATATCTAATTACTGAAGAATATTTGGAAAATCCATAATTAAAAAACGGGGTGGGGGGAACCCTTATAGGTAATTAAGGTTACCTACCACTGTTGATAATGGTTTGAGTGGCTGATTGTCATTCTTTCTCCCTTCTATTTCTTAACTTGCTTGAGTGCAGTTCTTCATAATGTTCCTTCTTGTTTTCCCTCTGCTTAATGTGGCTCTGTATTTTTTCATACCACTAAAATTGTTGATACATGAAAGTTGTAGTGACTGCACAGTGGGTTTCGTTATACCAGTCGCCATATTTGGCTTTTACACCATTTTCCTTTTTTGCTGTTGTTGGTATATGATGAACTTTTTTCCTCTCAAATTTCTGATGATTTCTTAGCATTTACTCCTAGAAGTAAAGTTACTGGATCAGAGAGTGTCACTCTTCCATCCATCTAAAGATCATTGGTTATAAAAAGGTGTTCTGGTTTATAGTGATTTTGAAAAAAGTATGTTTCTTAATACTCAGTTTTGAAAAATTCTAATGTCTCCCAAGACCATTTCCCCTTGTATGTATTTACATATATTTGTTGGTAGGTCATTGATGTGTATATGTGTATGTGAATTTGTGAGAGCATTTTTAAGTTGTGGAAATAGTTTGTCATGCTGCCTTCTGGAAAGGTTTTACCAATTTAAACTGCTATCAGCTGTATATTAGAATGTCTTTCCTTCTGGCTCACATAAAAGTTTAAGACTTGATAATAGTCAAATTAGTTTCAAAACAGCTATTTTGTCTCTTATAATTTTAAATATATTAAAAACATATGAAAAAGAACATAGTGTGCAGTCTTCACTGTTGAGGATGGTACATTTAATTGTAACCTGAGATTGCAGGATAGGACTAGCTTTGCACACTTTCCCTTCCTCCGGCCCCTTTAAATACCTAACAGTAGATCTTTAACTTTTGACCATATCAAGAGTATATGTTTGATTTTGTTAATTCTCCATTTAGTTCAATTTTAGTTTTTAGTATTTAACTCTTAAATCCATGTGTATTGGGACCCCTAGTACTTGAGGACTGTTGCTGAGTCAGGGAATGTCCAGTGCGCATCGGAAAGCCAGACAGATACACCTCGTGCCCCTGAGTTTACGGATTAGTTCTTGTGTGTATCTGTGGTCTTTGTTTGTAATGGAGAATTACAACATTCTGACTGTTTATGCTGGCTCTTAGACTAATGATGACTTTGGCAAATTAACCTGTATTCCTTGATGTCCCTTGTATAAAGCAGAGGCTTCAGACAGAATGCTTAGGTCCCTTCCATTCCTAAAAATGTGTTGATGTTGGAGGAGGTGAAAATTTGAAAGTAGGGGAAGTGTAAGAGCTAAAGGAGCTACTGTGTTTAGTTTACAGGCCTAAAACTAAATTGAAAAAGATTTGCCATTTTTCAAAATCAAGTTAATAGATGATTTTAGATTTAAATAGGTTCCTTTAAGTATATATTCAATGAGAAGCCTACAGAGTTGAAAATTATAAGGAGCCACTATTTTTGTTGTAAAAGCTATTCCTTCTGACATATATTTAAATAAAATTTTTGTTTGACGGCCCTTCATGAGATGGAACTGCCATTTCAGTGATTTGCATTCTTTGTGTTCATTAGTATTTTTATCTCTTCTTTAAAACCGGCCCTCATGGTAGCAGGGTGACAGGATTCCGGAATCTCTGTTTACTCTCTGTATAAAGTATGGATTTATTTGGAGGGGTTTGTGGATTCAGGAAAATTTGAATAGCAGTGTATGTAGCCCCTGGAAACCATTTGGTCAATGGACTGGTCAGAACCAGGAACTTACCCTCTTTAAGGTTTTGATAGTAAAGAAATGTCTTCATACTATATAAATATATTTGTATTTTGTTTTTCACATGAAAGGCCATCTTTTTTGTATGGAAGTTCAAATTTCACAAGGAGCTCGAAAGGAAAAATATTACAAGAGAACAAAGTAGTAGAAGTTAGAAGCAATAGCTTGAAAAGTTTCAAAATGCAAAACGTTAGCAGTATTGGTATTGCTACAGTCTCTGGGATTGCAAAAGAGCTGGACACAACTGAGCAACGGAGCACGCATACACACATTGGTGTTGCAGCGGGAGGCTGTGGAGCGGTGACCAGCGGTGGGCTGGAAACTCACTTCCCATCCCACTGAAGCGGACTGTGAAGGAGAGAGGGGTGGACCTCTACTCCCCAGCGTTGGGCTCCCAGCTCTCAGTGCCATGCCCGGTAGGCTGTGCTGCTGGCAGGGGCAGCACCCCTGGGTGGTGGTGCATTGGTCCCCACATCTGTGTAACACTCTGATTTCTTTGATATTATGTGATGTACTTAGAGGCCATGTAATGAAACATGTATTTGGAAAAGCTGTTCTCAGAAAGATTTATTTATTTATTTTGAATATTTATTTTATTATTTTTTTTCCCCATTTATTTTTATTAGTTGGAGACTAATTACTTTACAATATTGTAGTGGTTTTTGCCATACATTGACATGAATCAGCCATGGATTTACATGTGTTCCCCATCCCGATCCCCCCTTCCGCCTCCCTTCCCATCCCTTCCTTCTGGCTGCACCAGCCCTGAGCACTTGTCTCATGCATCCAGTCTGGGCTTGTGATCTGTTTCACCCTTGATAGTATACTTATTTCAATGCTATTCTCTCAGAACGTCCCACCCTCGCCTTCTCCCACAGAGTCTAAAAGTCTGTTCTGTACATCTGTGTCTCTTTTTCTGTTTTGCATATAGGGTTATCGTTACCAAGAAAGATTTATTTTAAAATTTTTATTATTTTTAAATTTTTCTGGCTGTGCCATGCAGCCTGTGGGATCTTAGTTCTCTGACCAAGGATCAAACCCATGCCCCCTTGCAGTGGAAGCATGGAGTCTTAACAGTGGACTGCAAGGGAAGTTCCTAGAAAGATGTTTTGAGTATAATCATTTGTAAACTTTATCAAACTTATGTTATATTTGTCAAAGGTTCTGGTTGGTCAAGATTTTATTATACTTTTATGTTGATATGTGTGTTCCTTGCTTAAAGTCATATTCTTAAGTTCTTCCTGTTTAATAACTAGTGGCTAATACTTTTTAGTGCTTCTATATGCCAGTCACTGGTTTTAAAACCATGTATTATCTCATTAAAAGTTTCCATTTGCAGTTGAGAGATGAGTTAGGTGCCAGGTGAGTAACTTCCCGGGCTGGTAGGTGATGAAGCCTGCATGTCAGCTGTGTTGACTCCAAAGTCTATGCCTCTGACTGTCCGCTGTACTGTGCCTTCCTGATGTCTGAAACATGTACAGAATGTTTCTCTGATACAAATTTCAATGTGTGTGTGTTTTTTTTTAGATTCTTGGATCTCCCAGTCAGCATCCTTTCCCCGTAATCAGAAACAGCCAGGGGTGGATTCTTTATCACCAGTGGCCTCGCTTCCTAAACAGATTTTCCAGCCTTCTGCCCAACAGCAACCCACTAAACCAGTTAAAGTCACTTGTGCAAACTGCAAGAAACCTCTGCAGAAGGGACAGACAGCTTATCAGCGAAAAGGATCAGCTCACCTCTTCTGTTCTACCACCTGCCTTTCTTCCTTCTCTCACAAGCCTGCTCCAAAGAAACTTTGTGTTATGTGTAAAAAGTAAGGTTTACCTTTCAGCATATTTCCATGTGGTTGAATATTGATGATATAAAATTTGAGGAAAATTGTTTTAGAGGTGAATTACCGTGTTTTAAAATGCATAAGCTAAGCCAGGCTCAAATTTGTAGAGCATTAGAGTGTTCTCTGTCAAGCTGTGGTGGTTCAGGAATAAGAGCCTCCTACTTGGATGGGCTTTGGGGTTGATTTAGATCCTAATTTTATCTGTGATCTCCATTGCACTTCTTGAGTTTTACATACATGCTCATTTACATTACTAACTATAAGAATTTAGTTCTAGCCTGATAAAATTCTTAAGCAATTTATGTGTGACTAGTTTTTTATTAAAATAGGTAAAAATTTAGAGTACTTTCATGTTAAGATTGTTTAAAGTTGGCAGAACTTTGGTTATTGTATGTATTTATTTATGTTTGTCTTAAATGTTAGGTCATTTTTTAATACTCACCTTTTGATGACTCAGGTACCAATTTTTTGACAGCCTTGTAGTGAATCCTCTCCTGCTGTTTCTACGTCTGGCCTCACTAGTTAAAAATGAGACGAATACGGCATGTTCTGTACAAGGTCAAGCGGGTGGATTTTCTGTACTATCTCTTGAGCAGCCCATGTTTGTGAAGATGTTTTAGATCTTAGAAATTTGAAAAGGGCTGAGTGCTCTGTGTAAGTTTAGTAAATTCAAATATTGGTGCAATTGTTATACATTTTTTGGTTGCTTTACAGTAATAGACTTGCATACAATAGTGTAAGACCTGGAAATTCAGAATTAAAGGAAAATTTCGAAAGTCATCAATGTGGTTGTTTCTTAACATTTTTAATTGTAGTTGAGAGCTGTACAGAATGGTCAGTGGGATTATTCTGGGTTATGGGATGTATTTAAATTTACTTTTGCTCTCTAAAAGGATGTTGTATTCCTGTGACCTAGATACCTCATGCTTTCTGCTTACCTGGAGAGGAAAATTGCATTGGTATCATAATTTATCCCTCAGTAAATTAGGCCTTGACATTAAACTCCACGTTTATAACAAAAATTTTTTTTAAAGTGTTTCCAGTGTCTGAAAACCTTGTTAAGGAGCTTGAAGATGAATTGAGTGGTGGCTGGGGTTTAATAGTACTGCTTCTCAAGCTTCTGTGTTCATCATATTTTTATGAACCAAGAGTTTTTACATAGTAAAGGTGATTTAATGAATCTAAAAATGGTTCCAATTTATGGAAATTAAAAATGTCACTTACTTTTTTTGTATTTATTTTTAAGTAGAGCTTGACTTTGCTGCTTTTCAGAGATATAACTACAATGAAAGGAACCATTGTTGCTCAAGTGGACTCGAGTGAATCCTTCCAGGAGTTCTGTAGCACATCTTGTCTGTCTCTCTATGAAGACAAACAGAATCCTACTAAAGGAGCTCTGAATAAATCAAGATGTACAATTTGTGGTAAACTAACAGAGGTTTGTATTTCTGTGCTTTATCACTTAGTTCTGATTAATAGGAATGTTTTTGACTTTAACTGTTAATGATATATCATCAGTGTGTGTTTCCTTAAAAGTGAGGGTGTATGAAATCTGTCTTATAACTGTCCCTTTATGCAGTTATGAAAAAATTGAAATATAGCATCAGTTGACTTTTTCCTTGAAGTTGGGAGCACTCACTGACAAAACCATAGTGTTTAAATGGTGCTAACCTTCAAACAAGAGGCAGCAAACAATCTTGCCTAAGCAGTGAAATAAGTGGTGGAGATATTTCTGAGTATTTCATTAAAAATATATTATGGTTTTGGCATTTGATGAGATAAAAAGAAATCTGTGTATCCATTCTTATTTGAGTTATTTATAATTGTTCTCCCTATTCTGTATAGCAATCTACTTTATTTATATTTCCGTTTGGATTTAGCTAAAGATTTCCGATCTGTTTTAGAAGTATTATACTAATACTACCCAGACTGGGTTGTTTCCTGTCACTTATAGAGACCTCTAGAGAAGCTTGTATTATGATCCTGGTGGTCCTCCCAGCCTCCTGCCATACGTGTATTCCGTGTGTTTATTAAAAAAAAGTTTAGAATAATAATGAAATGGACTTTGTTTTGCCCTTTTCCTAAACAAGCCTTACATAGAAAAATATAGGCATTTTCTTTCTGTTGGAGCACCTTGTGACTTAAGCTACATGTTGTGTATTTGTGTTTTAAAATTTTGCTTGTTGTTTTTCTTTTAGATTCGCCATGAAGTTAGCTTTAAAAACATGACTCATAAGCTGTGCAGTGACCATTGCTTTAACAGATACAGGATGGCTAATGGCCTTATAATGAACTGCTGTGAGCAGTGCGGCGAGTACCTGCCCAGCAAAGGAGCTGGAAACAATGTCCTGGTTGTTGATGGTCAGCAGAAGAGGTTTTGCTGCCAGAGTTGTGTCAGTGAATACAAGCAGGTAATTCACCACTGGTTTGAGTGTGTTTTTAAATTGCTGTAATAGTTTTACTCTTAACAGCATTTAGTAACCAGATTTATCTTGGGATCTCATTTAGTTCCATTATTGTCTTAACATTTTAGAGATAACCTTATCTCAGATAAATGTGGGAATATATGTAGATAGATAGTTGGACATAAGGTTGTGATTTTACCATAGGTAAATGCTTACCAAAGTGATTCTTGTTTTGAATATTTTTTGGGTGGTAGAGAGGGGTCACAAATATGATTTTTCAGATTGTTAATGCTTAGGAATGATTATCTTATTTCATCTGTAATGTTAATTTGAAATTTAAGATGTTTTTGATTTAGTTTATTTTTTAATGATTTCAAAAGTCAGAAGTTGGCCCCCATTTCTTTTTTCTGTTGGTTCCTACTTATTCTTTACACATAACAATTTTTAATAGTATTTTCTTTTCTGTTTTTTCTGAAAAATTAAGGAAATAATTTGTTCTTAGTTTCTCTTTTTCTCCTGTACAAAAGGGAGCATACTGTATGTGCTTTACTGTACATTTGTATGTTGGACGCATCCCCTGTCAATATATTCCTTATTCTTCTTCTTTTCACGGCTTAGTTTTTAGGTATTTTGTGAGCTGGTTATTAAGCCATTGTTAAAAATTAAGTTTGAGAAACTTATAAATTCCATTTGTATTAGTCTGCTAGGACTGCCATAACAAAATACTGAGGGGTTCAGACAGCCGAGAATTTTCTTTCTCACAGTTCTGGAGACTTAAAGGTCAAGGTGCCCTTCCAGGGTGATTTCTGGTGAGGCCACTCTGCCAGACTTGTAGGGAGCCTTCTCTCTGTGTCCTCATGTGGTCTTTCCTCTGTGCTTAGGAGACAGAGTGTCCTGTAGGACTTGATTTAGTCTTGACTGCCTCCCTAAAGCCCCTACTCCAGATAAAGTCTCATTGGGAGTAAAGGCTTAAAGATAATGTATTTGGGGTGGAGGGAGACACAGAGTATTGAAAACAAAGAAAATAAATACTTAAAACTTAGAAATTCCCAATTATTTTACTACATTTTAATGTTATCTGTGCTCTTGAAGTTATTTCCATGACTATATTTGTATGGTGGCAATATTGTACGTAACGGAGGGCATCCATGTCTCCCTCCCCGACTTCATGTTCATTTTTTGCTGGTGCCGTGTGGATGGATTATGGTGCTTCCTTTCACCTCCCAAGAGCCAGTGGTCACCAGTATACAAGACAACACCGGGCTGACTGTTGTTTATTTGATTACTTTGCTGTGGATGGTATCGCATTATCTCCATTGTTTTGCTGCTACAGATAAGCGATGGTGAATAACCTGGCACAGCCACAGCTCAGAGATGATTTGGGTTCAGTTCCAGAGCACTGCAGTAGATTGATTGATTGACTGACTAAAAATCGCTCACTAGTGTCCGATTCTTTGCGACCCCAGGGACTATATAGTCGATGGAATTCTTCAGGCCAGAATACTGGAATGGGTATTCTCCAGGGGGTTTTCCCAACCCAGGGATCGAACCCAGATCTCCCGCATGGCAGGCAACAGAACGAATATTAAAGTGAGACTTAGTCTACTAAGTGTGCAAGTAGCATCATGTCTAAAATAATGTACATACTTTAGTTAAAAATACTGACCACCATCTGAGCCTTACTTTTCTATAGGATCATTAAAGTTATGTGATAATTAATCTGTAAGCTGGTCATTGGCACTAGGATAGAGCAGACAGTCATTTGTAAAGTTCGATGAGGTTGTTTTAAGTCACAAAATAGGTAATTAAGAATCAGCTTTTACAGGTTGCTTGTTGACCTTTCAGTCTGGGAGCCTTTCTTTATATCTTTTTATATGGACCTAGAACCTTTTAGACAGAGTGAAGTGAGTCAGAAAGAAAGATAAATATCATATTCTAACACACATATACGGAATCTAGGAAAATGGTTCTGAAGAATTTATTTGCAGGGCAGCCTTGGAGAAACAAGACATAGAGAACAGACTTATGGACATGGGGAAGGAAGGAGATGGTGAGATGTATGGAAAGAGTAACATGGAAACTTACATTACCATATGTAAAATATATAGCCAATAGGAATTTGCTGTATGGCTCAGGAAACTCAAACAGGGGCTCTGTATCAACCTAGAGGGCTGGGATTGGGAGGGAGATTCAAAAGGGAGGGGATGTTTGTATACCTATGGCTGATTCATGTTGAGGTTTGACAGAAAACAGCAAAATTCTGTAAAGCATTTATCCTTCAATAAAAGAAAATAAAGCGTTTTAAAATCTTCTTTTAGGTAGGTAGCCATCCAGGCTTCCTGAAGGAGGTTCGAGATCACACACCGGACTCTTTCCTCACACAGCCTGAGGTAAGTGGGAGTGTGGCCTGGCCACGGCCTCTATATGACACATGCTGCTACTGCCTTATTGTGTGTGTGAGAATCATGTCCGTTTGGAAGCATGTTAACATTTCTGAACTTAAAATCTGTTATGATGATGATCGTTTTCTTTATCTCTTCAGACAAACTTTCATTTCACTAAATATTATGTGTTTTCTTGTGGTGTATGGTGTATTCTATTGCTTTTAGGTATTTATGTTATTAAAAATTAGTTTAAGATATAGATTTTTAACTCATAGTCCTTGACCACAGTGAGCATTTAAATGTAGAATATTATTATTATTTTTAAATGTAGAATATTAAAGTCCTTTTCTTGGACCTACCTGAAAGAGGGGGGAAAAACCCCTTTCTTTCAAAAACTGTTTCCAAATCTATATTTGTTAAGCTGCATTAGTAAATTCGCATTTGAATAATAAGTGTATACAATTAACAGTAATTAAAATTGTAGTACAGCAGTCAAAATAAGACATTTTTAATTAATCTAATACTGCTGTTTGATTCATGTATATAGACCTTATTCAAAATTTGTTCATTAATGTCTGTTATAACAAATTGGAAAAAAAATTTATATAATCTAATCCTGGGTCATAAGCCATTATTTAAAGAAACCTTTTTTTCAGTTTCTCCCTCTCTTCTGAGACTCTAGTTCCAGGTGTGCTAGACTTCCTGTTCCTTCCCCTGGTCGCAGTGGCTCATTATTTATTTAGGTTTTTTTAAAATCTTGTTTTCCTTCTTGCTTCCTTGTAGAGACTTTCTGTTGTTATGTTTGGTTTTACTGGTTTTACTCATCTTTTCTAACCAACTGTTAGTTCTGTGTGGTGTAGTTTTTGGCTTGGCTTTTGTGTCATCTCTATAGGTTCTGTCTAGGTCTTTTTTATGTCCTTTATTTCTGGCCTCATTATGTTCATGTTGTTCCTCCATGAGTTTCTTGAGTATATCAGCATATTTATCATAGTAGCCCTTTTAATAGCTTTGCCTACTCATTTCATATGTCCTTTTTATATAAAATTTCTATGTTTTAGAGAGTTATACAGTGGCCCTTTATATCCACAGGTTCTGCATCTAATGGATTCAATTGACTGAAAATGTGTTGGGGGTGGGGGTGTGGCAGAAAATTCCAGGAGCTTCAGAAAATCACAAGTTAAATTTGCTGCACACTGCCAGCTGTTTACATAGCATTTACATTGTTTTAGTTATTATAAATAATTGAAGGAGATGTGCATACTATACCATTGTATATAAGGGACTTCTGAATTGGTCCCTGGTCTGTCTGGTCCCAAGGTCTTTTGTGACCTTGATATTTCTGAGAACTGCAGGACAGGTGGTGAACTGCCCTTGAGTTAAGTTTGTCTGCTGTTTTCTCAGGATCACACTGAAGTGGTGCATGGTGGGCACGAATACCTCGGCAGCAGTACACATCCTTGTGCAGCATCAGACCAGCAGGCACGTGATGTCTGCTGTCCGCTCTTGTGCATTGGCTTGGCTCACTCGGTCAAGGGGGCGTTATCCTATTTCTCCAGGGCAGTTGCTGTTTTTCCCTCCATATATAAGTTATTTTGAGGGGTTGTATTTTATACTATGTAAATACCATGTTGCTCAGCAAACTTTTCACTATTTTTAGCATCTGTTATCAATTAGAAAAATTCTAAAAATTGCAAAACTAGTATATATATTGAAAGAAAACTTGTAAACTATACAATAGTGAAGAAAAGTCAAACATGATGGTGTGTAAATTTTTTAGATCTTTTATTTTTCTGCACAAACATCTTGCAACATGAAGGAAGAATTTCAGGGGTTTTTTTGAATGCATAAACTACAAGGTTTGCTTGAATTTATCTCTTAATCATCACTTAGTATAGAAATTAGTATAATATCATGTCATTGTTGACAGTTTACCACTGCCTCTCCACAGATTTAGTTCTTCACTATTCTTATGCTTTGGACTCCTTTGGTAACATGGTTAGATGGATTCTCAGAATGCTGTTAGATGCATAAGTAAAATATCTATGATTACAAATAGGACCAGTTATTCAAAATATAGTTATAAAAGTATTCAATGAAATGTGATTTATGTGCATGGTATTAATGCATTAAGTAGTAAGGTATAGTGTTTAATAACTACAGTGTTTTTTGAGGTTGACATCTGTGATACATTGATACACCTGCCAGTATAGATAAAAAGTTGGGAATTTTTATTTTTGGCAAAGTCACATGTTCTGCTAACTAATGTGGTTTATTGCCTCTAATTGGAATGAAAAACAAAGCTACGTGTTGGTCGGTTGGATGTTAATGAATTCAAAGGGGTATGTTTCTCCATGCAGTGTTGTGGACACAAGTTAGCTTTCAGTTGTTTCTGGACGTGGCCAGGAGTTGGTTTTGTGCAGCCACACACATGCCCATTTCCTGGGTTAGATTCTCAGTTACAAGTCCATCCAACTTTTATTGCTTTGAGCACCTACCACTGCTGTCCACTCCCTTGGTTAACAATGTAATAAATGAGATATTTTGCTTATACAGTAAAGGAAAAAATAGGGGAAAGTTTTGGAATCATGTGATGGATTTTTATATTCATGTGGAGTTGGTTAATAAGGCACTTTTTTTCAATGAGTAGACTGGAAATGAGTCCATTTGCCACAAACACCCCGTTATTTTTACCTTTTACACCAGTGCTGTTTCAATCAGATCTACCTTGTACTTTTTTTTTTTTTTTTACTGAATTTATAAGTAGATTTCCCCCATGCTTGAATGGGAAATGTAATAATTGTGAATTTGTTTCACTTAATTTTGTTCCTTAAACCACTCAGTGCATATTTATAGAAGCATGAAGTTTAAATATTATTATGTTGATTGTTTACACAGGAAGCAGAGAAGACGCGGCATGGCAGTGTATGTCTTTTTTACTAATACTCTCCCGTTAGGTGGGCCCTTTCAGGGTTGAAGTAGTGGCAAATGTAAAGGTGGCTGTTAAAGTGTTCTCAGTATTGATGATTCTGTCTCAGTGTCTTCATACAAAACTATTTCTTAGTGGGGACCAGTTGCTTAGCTTCTTGTTAACCCAAGTTAATTGGTCTACTTTTTATTGGTATGTCTTAAAAGTTACTAATTATTGATACTTAGCCATTCTGACAGTGAACTCATTGTCAACTTGAAGGATATTTGTAATAAGTTAAAACATGTAGTGCAGGTTAGAGTGGATTATTGGGCCTAGGTTATGTTGGCAACAAGACAGTTCTTTCTAGGAGCTGCCTTGTGGAGGTCTCATGTCCACTGCTGGGAGCCACTTTGCTTTTCTCTGTGTAGATCTGTGACACAATGGCAGGTGTCTGGTATTTTTAGTAGTCCTTTTATGTGCTGTGGTGCCAGATTTTAAACATTCTTTTCTTTTTTCCTTGTCTTACTGATTTTTTTTCTTCCAATATAAAATTTAAATTATTGGGCTCCAGGAAAACATATCTCATTCCAAACAAAAACCCAGCCTTTTCCTCTATTGTCCTGTAACCTTGGGAGAATCATAATTAGACTTAACAGGTTTGCAGTTATTCTTATTTTTTTCCATGTTAGCATTCTTTTGCTGTTGGTAAGTTTTTCCAGGTTTTTTTTTTTGAGACTTTCAGAGATAGAATAAGGAGATGAGTTGGTTTCCACTTTGAGAAGTTTATGGCTTCCTTTAGGTGTTGTTTGAGTAAATAAGGAACCAGTATGAATATGACATGCATTCCTGGAATGTAACTAGCTGTTTTCTCATAACTTTTCCATTTATTATATGCTGAGGAAGTTTTTCTCTTTTATCAGTGTTGTTTTTGCCTGATGTTTTTACCTTCAGTTTATTATTTTGTTTTCTCAATTCCTGTGGCATGTATGAAATTTATTCATGCAGTTTGGTCATTTTCTGTTATTTCTGGCCTGATTGTCATTTTCCCCTGACATCTCTTATTCATTTGTCCATGAATGTCCTGAGGCCTTCTTATATCATTGTATTGTACTGCGTGGTGTTGGGTGTGAAGATAAGGGAGACAGTCTAAACATCATGTGGAAGGATGGATGCTCAAGTCCCTGCCATGTGATGAGCTTGTGTCTGCAAATGCAGAGGACTGAAGAGATGATTACTTTTGTGTCATGAAATGTGACATTTGATGTAACTGATTATGATAGTTCTGTTACCACTCAGAAAAAAACATCAAATGAAAGTTGCACTTAAAGATTTACCTTTAGTTTTATTTTATGTCAAGGTGATTCTTGTATACACAGACATACCAGTTCCTCTGGGTGTGTTGTTGGAGACTGTGCAGTGATGCTGCTTTTGTCCAGTAGATTCCAGAGTGGGCCTCCTGTGCCTTCCCTCCTTCACTCTCTCCTTGTTTTCTCAACTACACAGGGTTGGCAGTATTCATGTTTGGCACAATTGACTTTATTATTACCTATTGACTTATTTATTAACTTTAATAACCAAAAATAATTTTGAATGAAGTTTTTTTTAATTAAAAAATGTAAATATTTCTATGTTTTATGTTGGTTGAATGAGGTTTTAAATGCAGTAGAAGCGTGGTAAATCAGTTTTAAGGGAAGTGTCAGAGTACTTGAAACAGCAGCAGCTCAATGGAAAAAGTATTTAACATCTTCAAATTATTCCTTTGAAGGACTATAGTTGTTTGATTATTAGGATTCATTAATTTCTTCTACCATAAGATAAGGAAGTGTGTCATCATGGTGAACAGATAAACAGTTTGCCTTAGATTTTCAGTTTCTGTTTACTTACGTGTAATGATTTGGTTTAACTTAATAGGGAAAACCACTATTTTTGAAGGAGACTTAGCTTAAGCCTGATTAGAGGTGAATAGGATTGTTTTACGGAGAGAAAAAGTATAATGAAAAATACTTTTCTAGTTAAATTCTTAATTTTCTTTTTATGTTTCAAATTTTAGAAATATGGAAAACTGACCACTTGTACTGGTTGCCGAACACAATGCAGATTTTTTGATATGACTCAGTGTATAGGTCCTAATGGGTATATGGAGCCATATTGTTCAACGGCTTGCATGAATAGTCATAAGACAAAATATGCAAAATCACAAAGTAAGTTTCAGGTATTTGGAAAGTTTAAGAATTTTAATAACATTAATAATTTCTTAACTATTTCTCCTCTTTTTATGCTCATTTTAAACCACATAAATGGTTTATTTTTATCATCACATTAAACTTTGTTAATGTAAAAAATTTTTAATGGTTTTGATCATTTAGTTTTTAAATTATTGGTGGAGTTCTGTCCATGTCTGTGTTCTTAGCTAAAATTGTTTTTCCATTTAAACATTATCTAAAACTGAGATTGTTTCATGTATCTGTGTATGTTGTGGAGACATGGTATCAGACTCTTTTATGACAGGATTTTTTTAAGGTGCAACTAATCTCAGAAATTAATAAAATAATAGTATATAGAAAGTTTCATTAGTAGATGAGTCTGAGAGGTCAGTTAAAATTTTTAGGAAAAACCTTGGCTATTTCATAAAAAATCTGATATATACTTTTTCTCTCTTAGGTTTGGGAATTATTTGCCATTTTTGTAAGCGGAACTCTTTACCTCAGTATCAAGCCACAATGCCTGATGGAAAGTTGTATAACTTTTGCAATTCCAGTTGTGTGGCTAAATTCCAGGTTTGTTCTTTATTTTGCTTAATGCTTCTGATAAAATATAGGTAGAAAATGAACAGTGTGACATACTTCATCTGCATTTAACATGCTAAGTTTTACATGGTTTTGTTGACAGTCAGATTGGAGGGTGGAGATTCTGGAGCTACAGCAGGTGTGACTTTACCAGTGATCTACTTAGTGTGGTTACTCAAATGGGCTTCTTAACTGTTATTTGTGATACTGATCTTGAAGGAAAATATATTTTAGTTATCAATCTTTAAAAGGGTAAGTGGTCTACCAGCAAAATCGAGTTCATTTGGGAATAGCCAACCAGGAGGCGCCACAGACAAGTCTGGAGAACAAAGGAGGGTTAGGGTTGCCTTGGGAGTGGTTTTGAGCCCAAGTTTCCTGGAGGCTGGTGAGAATCTGAGTTGTTTCTGGCCGTGGAGACAGTCTCCCTCCTGCTGGGGTCTGTGGGGTGAGCCGACCAGGCTTTTTGGCTCTGTTTTTCAGTGAGATTTTTCTTGATTCATTTTCATGCAGTGTCATTGTGCTCAGTGCCTGCTGTGCAGTGTGTTCTTAATGGAGGGCTTGAGTAGCATCTGACTCTTAAGGGGGTTCTATTTTGTGCTAAGTGGATGAAAAAGTAGGACGTGAAGAGGTACCTGGAATAACACTCAAGTTTGGCCTTGGAGTACAAAACAAAGGCTAATAAGAGTTTTGTCAAGAGAACATGCTGATCATAGCAGACACCCCTTTTCCAAAAAACCCAAGTGATGCCTGTATACATGAACATCACCAGATGATCAATACCGAAATTAGATTGATAATATTCGTTGCCGCTTAGGATAGAGAAACTCTGTACAATCAGCAAAAACAAGATCTGGAGCTGACTCAGATCTTGAGCTCAGATCATGAGCTCCTTATTGCAAAATTCAGGCTCAGATTGAAGAAAGTAGGGAAAACCACTAGACCGTTCAGGTACGACCTAAATTAAATCCCTTATGATTATATAGTTTAAGTGACAAATAGACTAAAGGGATTAGATCTGATGGAGTGCCTGAAGAACTATGGATGGAGGTTTGTAACATTGTATAGGCAGGCAGTGTACATCCAAAAGAAAAATAAATGTAAGAAGGTAAAGTTGTCTGAGGAGGCCTTACAAATAGCTGATGAAAGAAGAGAAGAGAAAGGTATACCCTTCTGAACTCGAGTTCCAAAGAATAGCAAGGAAAAATTAGAAGGCCTTCTTAAGTGAACATGCAAAGAAATAGAGGAAAACAATAGAATGGGAAAGACTAGAATCTCTCCAAGAAAATTGGTGACATCAAGGGAATATTCCATGCAAAGACGGGCACAATAAATGACAGGAACATTAAAGACCTAACAGAAGCAAAAGAGATTAAGAAGAGTTGGCAAGGATACACAGAAGAACTATATAAAAAAGGTCTTAATGACCCGGATAACCATGATGTGTAACTCACCTCGAGTCAGACATCCCGGAGTTTGAAGTCAAGTAGGCCTTAGGAAGTGGCACTGTGAACAAAGCTAGTGGAGGTGATGGAATTCCAGGTGAGCTATTTCAAATCCTAAAATATGATGCTGTTCAAGTGCTGCACTCAGTATGCCAGCAAATCTGGAAAACTCAGCAGTGACCACAGGACTGGAAGGGGTAAATTTTCATATCAATCTCAAAGAAAGGCAATTCCAAAGGATGTTCAAACTACCTCACAGTTGAGCTCATCTCACATGCTACCAAAGTAATGCTCAAAATTCTCTAAGCCAAGCTTCAACAGTATGTGAACCGTGAACTTCCAGATGTTCAAGCTGGATTTAGAAAAGGCAGAGGAACCAGAGATCAAATTGCCAACATCCACTAGATCATAGAAAAAGAAGGGAGTTAAAAAAAAAATTTTACTTCTGCTTCATTGACTATGCTAAAACCTTTGGCTGTGGATCACAACAAACTGTAGAAAATCTTAAAGACATGAGCAAACTCATGTTTGCTTATCTCACTTCAACCTGTAAATCCTTTTAACTTTTTTAAAGTGTAATGAAACTAAAATTCCTGGTTTTCCATTCGTTGTTCAGTCACTCAGTCATGTCCAACTCTTTTGTGACCCTATGGACTGCAGTACTCTAGGCTTCCCTGTCCTTCACCATCTCACAGAGTTTGCTGAAACTCATGTCCATTGAGTCAGTGATACCAACGAACCATCCCGTCCTCTGTTGTTCCCTTCTACAAATCTTTTCCTCCCCAACATTGCATGTAAAAAGCATCAATTGAGAAAAATTATGAAAAGACTATTTTCACGGATGCACTTGGAATGAAAATGATTGCAGTATCAGCTGTT
Organism: Cervus canadensis; assembly: GCF_019320065.1. NCBI lineage: Eukaryota > Metazoa > Chordata > Mammalia > Artiodactyla > Cervidae > Cervus > Cervus canadensis. The sequence goes on along the minus strand of NC_057394.1, from coordinate 83,670,523 downwards.
ACAGGCAGAGTTAGGAATTGGTTCTTCTGTGTTTCGTTACTGGTTCAGGACTTGGTGGAGTAACCTTACTATTTATTATTTGTTTATATTTTCTTAAAGAAAAAAATCACAGTTGAACTTTATATTTTTTTCTTTTTCATCTTTAATAGAAATTGTGTGGTAAAAAATGAAATTCAGTTTCATCAAACTAAACAGTATACTAGTATTTTTAGACAAAATTCAAAAATGTCATTTTATATGTTGAGGAGATAACTTAAAGATGTGTATTATTTTCTGGATGTAGTTGATACTCGATGGTTGTCACAAATGAAACTTGTAAAACCGCCTCAGACGTGGTGTGTCTTGTGCTCTGTTTTAGGCTCTCAGCATGCAGTCGTCTCCCAACGGCCAGTTTGTAGCACCAAGTGATATTCAATTGAAGTGCAACTATTGCAAAAATTCTTTCTGTTCAAAGCCAGAAATCTTGGAATGGGAGGCAAGTCGTGTTTCATTATGCATGCTATTTTCTGCTACAGTGAAAGTCTAGTATAGTAATCATGGCATTTTCATTTGAGCAACTATTTCTTAGTGAATAAGGATTCGTTTTTCAGATTTAGTGAAGATTGGATTATTTGCTTTTTTTTTTTTTAATGTGGGAATAGCACCAGGAAAGGACCTGTTTCTTTTTAAGTCAAAGAGCACACGACTTCAGCATACTCCACGTTGTGTTCATGGTAGTGTAAGGAGTCTTTGCTTGGCCACATACCTACAGTGTCTTCTGTGTGGAGTGTTGCTGTTCCCACCTCTCTCCCCACCCTGTATTTATAAGCATTGTCTGTGAACTGTAGGATCTTATACTGCCTTAGGTTTATGTTGTCATGTAGCATTTTATAGTTGTGTTTTATCAAAGAATCCTAATAGGAATTTTTTTTTCCCTTTCTTAACCACCCTTGTCTTCACCAGTGTATTAATTTACCTTGCCATATCTTTTCGCCAAAGTAGAAACTCTGAGCATTAACGTTTGTTTTGGAAAGGGACTGTAAGGAGTGGATGGAGGGAGGCAGAGAGGGAGGGACAGGGTGGCCCTGGCTAGATGCAGCTTCTTGAGCTTTGTTCACCTGCAGTCATTCTTTCATGTTTTCGAGGGCATGGAGTGTGTGATAAGATGGTCATAAGATGTAGTGCCAACAGCCACTGCCCTTGAGCCAAACCTAACTAGTGGCTCTTGGCTCGTCCCCGGTGTCTTAGTCTAAGGCAGAAGATGGTCCCCAGAACGGGACCATGTGATTTCTGAAGTACTTTGGAAATCTGAGGTTGCATTATTTAGCCCCTAAATTTTTTTTTGTTTTGCCATTTTGTTTGGTGCTGTCTTAAGAGCATTTAAACTGGTCATTCTTTGAGACTATTATCTGCACCAGTGATGGTCTTCAGTGACTGTTCCCCTCTTTAAATCACAGCAGGAAGGACATTAGGCCCGTAGGAGGGAGTGAAGGGGTGCCAAAGGAGGAGGGGAGGGTGCATGACACAGCTCACACAGGAACCGAGGGCCCTGCACACACTGGGCCTGGCGACCCAGGTGAGCAAGGTCCCCACAGCAGCCCCAGGCTGGTGCTGCCCACTCTGTGTTCCCAGCTGTGGGTCTTTACACGAGGCTGAGTGAGCCTGTCCCGCAGGCCTCTTGCTTCTTGTCCCACGGTTGACAGTGAGGCTTCTGGGAGGGCTTGTCCCCTGTGGGGCAGCTCGTCTCACTCCTGGGGTTGTTTCCAAAACCTTGGCCTTTGTCCCCTTGGTCTTCGGATAGTGCTGTGAGTGTCAGGCAAATGGTCTGGACCTCGTCTCTGTGCTCTGTAGTAAGAGAGGGAAGGCTGCTGTCCTGGACATGTTAACTTACCCCTGCTCAGCTGGCTACTTGCGAAGTCACTCTGGCTCTGGTTGGTTTGGGGACAGGAGACACAACTTCGTTAATTATTAACCTGCTCCACTCAAGGGAACCAGCTCAGACTGGGCACACATTGTGCAGTAGCCCCTAGTAGGGGCCACTGTTACTGTTAATGCTGTGGCAGGAATGCGACTGAGCCTTCTTGACTGTACTCCACAAAGAATACTTCTTTTTGAGTGAAAATCATATTATTGTCCTAGTTCTTATCTTTTTGTAGCTTACCCATGTTGTACCTTCCTTTGTGTTCCCATTTCTCCAGTTTTGTTAGCAACACTGGACTGCCACCTTTTCTTAGTGATACTTACACTTTTATTCTTTCACTGAGTAATTTTAGGGTAGTTAATGGTATTTTGTGGAGCTATGTCTAAACACAGCAGTGAATTAGTTAAATTAGGTGTCTGTGGCCTATTATAGGAAATGTATCACTAAGGATTGTAACATTAAGTAGGTAATGATTTAACTTTGTTTCTGTAAAAGTGGCTTGTTTATTTCTTAAACTTGTTATTGAGGTGGTTGTCATATACTTACCAAGGTTCCCATTGTGCATTTAGAACAAAGTTCATCAATTCTGCAGCAAAACTTGTTCAGATGACTATAAGAAGCTGCATTGCATAGTTACATATTGCGAATACTGTCAAGAGGAGAAGACTCTTCATGAAACAGTAAATTTCTCTGGCGTTAAGAGACCTTTCTGTAGTGAAGGCAAGTGTATATACAGTGTTGTTCATAACTTTCATTAATATTTAATGTTAATTTTTTGCCAAAGTATTTTTGAACTCTATCACTACATATGTTTAGAGTAGCGGTACAATTTTAGTATAGCTGAACAAAAAAATTATTTGCTTTTCTACTGTCACTAATAGGATAGATAGATAGATCGATCGATCTCTGGGCCTCACAGTATTTGATCTCTAAGAATTTGATAACATGTTTTTCCATTACAAGGAAGTTTTGAGGGTGAAAAAAAGAAAAGTATTGCCACAACAGGTCGTTTCTAAACAGGCAAATAGTGATCTGAAAGTTGATTTTCCAGGTGGATTAGTTTCTGTCCACTGGCTCCATTCCCTGCCCAGTTGACTGCTGGTCTGCAGAGGTACTCCCTGTATCAATGCGGGCATCACCACAGCCAGAAAAGACCTCCAGGTTTTCAGTCTGGGAGGCCAGGGAGATGCTGGCCCTGGTTACAGTACATCCGGGAATCCTCTTTCATGTATAGTTTTTGCTGCTCTGGTGCCAGGCGGCAGGTTATAGAGATGAACTCCATTTCTCATTCTGATTCTCCAGAGGTAGGAATCAGGATTGTAGCTATGGGCTTTGGACTCTTTATTTATTATTTGTGGCTCTCCCTTTCGATTCTTTGGCCCCAGGCACTGGACTCTGCTTTCCTACCTGCTGTCCTCATCTATTATTTCCCAGTTTTTTTTTCCCCCCCTTCTTCCTGGATCCTCTTTTTCTATAGATATCTTCTGCTGGTTAGAGGTGAGAGCAAGGTTGGGAGATCCTAAATGCAGTAGAGAATGACAGCAGTATCAGAAGACTCTCAGTCCATCATGAGGCATCTTCAGCACACGAGACCATGACTCCAGGCGGCACTGCCTACAGCAGGCATTCCTGCACATGTGGGTCCAGCCCCGTGGAGGAGAGCAGTCACGATTACTGTGAAGATTGTAGCTTAATGAAAAGTGACATATGCTTCATTGAAAAGAATGGCTAAGTTAATTTAGTTCTTCTACCTGAATTTTTGTGCAGTGGCAGTATCAGTGATTCACAAGTTGGAACATGTCCTTGTCAAGGGCTAGCACATACATTAATGGTCTTGTACCGTTTGGATTATGTGGATTTTATGGAAATGAGGGACAAGTAGCAACAAATAGGTAATTGACATTGAAGAACATAATTTTCAGTTAGAGGAACTTATAACTTTGGGCAATAAAAGGTTAAAAGGGATGTGTATTTTTTTCTGTTTAATAATATATTTTGTGCTTTCTCTTAACTACACCTAGTTCTCTGCTGGAACCTGTCAGAAATAACAAAACATGTAATACCTGGTACTACCATCAAAAGCTAGTTAGAAAGATAAAGCTAATAAAGGTAAAATATTAAACATGTTTTAAAATATTATTCACAGTAATAGAAAAGAAGTCATAAGGATGGTTCATAAATAATGGCCTAGTAAATTACATAGGAAACAGCTGCCATCCTTATTAAAGAGTGGGTAGGATTTCGTAGATACAACAGCAGAAGTTCATTCTTACGTGCACATCATGAGTAGAAGTGTGAAGATTATTTAATCCTTATAAAGATACAGGGAGTAAATAAGATTTAAATGTAAGTTAAAATAATGTATTTATATAGTAGGTAAAGGAAGTGTTTTAATAAAAGAATAGAGTAACACTGCTCTTTTGGGCAAGTCATTAAACCAGTTTTACTTCCCTGAAGGTCCTTTAGGGTGACAGACCACTTGTAAGGTTAGAGACTTGAGCTAAAATGCCTATTTAGCTGAATGTCTGCTCAGTGCCTCTCAACAGTCTCCATGTTTCAGTTCTCTAAATGCCCATTTGTGCTGTGTTGATAACACTCAAGCAGGATTATATTTGCACAGAGCAGGTATAACAGTTCTGAGTCATTACCAGATTTGAAAGCCTTACTACATTATTTGAACCTGCATGATATTCTAAATCTAACATTCCACGCTCTGTTCCACTGTTCACAGGCTGGTGTTGATCACAGTAGATTTCACAGTTTTGATCAGGAGAGAAAGAGGACTTTATGTGTGAATTTATAAACACTTTCTAAAGCCAGTGATCTATTTGACATGTCAACTCTTTCTTACCTTAAAAATCAGTTTTTGTTTTAATATTAAAACCTTATATTTTTCAGGCTGCAAACTGTTGTACAAACAGGACTTTGCAAGGCGTTTAGGACTGAGGTGTGTGACTTGCAATTACTGCTCTCAGCTGTGTAAGAAGGGGGCGACAAGGGAGCTGGACGGCGTGGTGCGGGACTTCTGCAGCGAGGAGTGCTGCCGTCGCTTCCAGGACTGGTACTACAAGGCAAGTACCCCTGCCGGCCTCACTCCAGCCTTGAGGCATCACTCCCTCAGCAGGGTGTGTCTTTGTTTGCAGTCGGGCTGTTTAACAACATGGAGTATTTATCTAAAGTTCGTGTGTCAATAGTTCACTAAATAGAAATATTTTTGATGACTTCTTTATCAATTATGAATATTGGCAGGTTATTGTTTTAGATACTCAGGATGTGTTTTAAAATATTATTCTCTCCCTCCTCCCTCCCCCTTTAATTGTGGATCTTTGAAGAATTTCAAATGGAAAGGACGCTATGGATGAATAGAGACTAGAAACATTTACCTTGAAATTGTGAATACATATGTAAGTGTCTTAGAAATATCTACTTTTAAAAAAGTAGAAGAGAAGCCCCTTTTGGTCCATAGCTTTGATTTTTTTTTTCAGTAAGAAAATGAGTATAAATTTGGGGTTTATTTAGTCAAATAAGAACTTTTATTACCTGATGAAAACCATGTTAGTGCTAAAGCTTTGCTATGAATACAGTTCTAAAGCACTTAAAGCCAGATGTCATTGTAACCTCAGATTTGTGAAATGCTGCTAAAGAAACCAACAATAAAATGGTTGAAACATGTACAGTAATTTAGTCTCTTAATGAAAGCTACTAGTGGTAAAGTGACACTACTTAAGAAAATTGTAGGAATTCTCAGTGTAGGTCTTGAATATACAGCTTGACATAGTAACAAGCATCTGTTAAATAGAAAGAGAAAAGTGATACTTTACAAGTTGTCATAGGCAAAGATTTTGTTGCAGTTTTAAAGTTAGTTCACTGTTTTACTGTTGTTTCTGACTATTTTAAGCTTTAGAATTAAGGTTCAGATTTTAGAAACACACAGGACAAGTACTAACTCACTTGAACACACATGCCTTTCTGTCTGAAGCAGCACCTTGTTGCAGATGAGACGTCACTCAGAAGATGTTACTTCAGTGACTTTAAATGCTCAGTTTCAGTTTAGCACACACAAATACACCTTTTCTTACATCATGTAGAGGTTTTAAAAATCTGTTTTGGATCATTTGAAAATAGTGAAGGTGTTCAGTGGCACAAATGTGGAAACTCCATTTTAGTCTTACTGTCACCTTTTCCATCATCTGTTTTATTATTTGAGACAGAAGTTGTTACCATGTGGTACTAAGGATTTCCCTGTCATTTTATTATACAGATTTCTGCTGAATTGTGTAATTGTGAATTCAAAGCTTCGATTTTAAAAAATATCTTAGAGGATATTGCTTTCTGTTCACAGCACATGAACTGTATTTCTCTGTGGTTTCTTTCTTTGATTTGATTCTTTCTGTTCTCTTTTATCTTATTTATAATTAAAATGTAGAAATCCTTTGGTTTCCTTTTTTCTTTTTGGGGAAGCAAAGAAGTATTCTTTGGTAAAAGACCAAGTTATTCTAGATGTCGTCTATTTAAAGGATGATTGTAGCTCATGTTTTTATGTTCTCAATAATGAAATTTCAGTGAGGCAGTACATTTCAGAAAGTTGAAAAATTAATTAGTGACAGTTATGTTTAATGTCAGTATTCTATACATTAAACACATTTTAATTATTCCTTGCTTTATTTTAAACCCAGCATATCTTTGTATAATATATGACATAGCATTATTATAAACTGTCCTAATTGAGGAGGAGTAACGGTACTTGTTAGAAAATGTGAGGCATGCAGCAGTGATGATTTTAATGTAATCAGTAGGATTACAACCTACAAAATGAGGAGACTGTTGCCCCTCCTGATGGATCATTGTGCCCCTGTGGAGGCAGCCGGTACTGATTCAGAGTCGCTGCCTGTGAGTTTTCCCTCAGCCATCTTATGTTTTCTGCACTTACCATGAGTCCACTTTATTCACTGTTACTTACTGTCATGTGGTCATCTTGAAAATGTGTTAAATTGAGTCCCAACCAAATAACATTTTCCTGAACCTTCTTCCTTGCCACTTTTTAAATTTAAGAACTCAAAATTTTAGATTTTAGTTAATTAAACAATGTGACCAATAATCCATAAAAAGTGCCTCATTAGGGAATGTTTACTAACGAGAGCAGGTAGCCCGGCAGAGCACACACACCAAGTTTCCACCTTTTCTCATCTTTCTTCTTCAGTTTGGGAGACCACCTAGAGTATAAATGGCTTTACATTTTTGTTTATTTAAGTATTTGATTCTATTACAAAAATTTTTCTGCCCATGTTTGTTTAGCTAGACAAGACATTTTGAATAATCTGTTCAGGTTTCTCTAGTGGTTTGCTTTTGGATTTAACATAGAGGTTAATTAAGTACTGTCTCATCTAAATTATGATACAAAGACCATTGAAATCATGCAACCAGGAAATGCTGAGAGTAAAATTAATGTTTCTTTTTCTCCCAGATAACTCTTCAGAAGGAAATAGGTTTTACTTTTCCTCAAAGTTAATGTTTCCAGGCATAATGTGAAACCAGGTGGGAGGATAGTTCTTTTCATTCCTGTAAGTTTTACATTTTTTGGAGAAAAAGGATTTAGTATTGTAATAAAATGGTAGGTAGGTGTTTGATATACAGCGAAGATAACTCAAAAGTCCCATGGTGTCCCAAGAATGCTTTCCTAGTACTCTGTTTAATAGAACTAAGGAGCTTTTCTGAAACTTTCTAAAAATTACAGATTTTTAGTACTGGTTTTGATTTGTTTTAAAAACCAGTAGGGAAGGGTGACAGTGTTAAATTCTTTAGCAAATGTCCAAATGGGTGAGTAGTGGGACTTTGAGCTGTAGTCAGATTAATACTTAGATTTTAATAAGCCTTAATTATGAAAGGATGACTGAATGAAGAATATTTTGGGCTTCTATGCTTTTCTTTTTTGTCTATAAACTGCTAGAAATATTGATTTTAAAAATTATTCATTTTTTGACATTAGATTTAGAAAGGAAGTACCTAATATTCTTGCTTTTAATGTGCTTTTGGGTATAACTGACGAATTCTTAACACTTTAATGCTTTGCATAGTACCCAGTGCCCAGTCTTTTATTTTTGCATTCTTTTTTAAAATAACTGACTATAAAATCCTCAGTTTCCATTCCGTTCATGGTTCCCCCTTAGAAAATCAGGTGTGATTGGTGAAGCAGGGAACAAGAGGGTGAAGGTTTTAAGGATGTGGGTACATCCACCCAAACTGTCCACAACAGGTCACGGGCTTTGTCAGTGTAGTGTCTGTCCAGTGGCCTTCCCTGGCTTACTGAAGAGGAGCTCCTAGATTAGCTGAGAGGTGGGATTAAAGGTTACTGAAGAGGGGCCTCCTGGATTAGTTGCGAGGGGGGATTAACATTTTTGAATTAAGAATTTAGTTTCTGCCTGTTATTTAAATTGCTTGAAACGGTAACATTTTTTTCCCCTAAAAGTAATATACAATCCTCGAATTTCTACAGTGACAGGAAAACCACGAAGTGAATGATAATGCATTTGTTAAAGCAGAAACTTGTCATACTTAATTCTTACGCTGTAGACATGTTAAGCTTTCCTAAGAGTTCCGTCTCATGAGTGGGAGACAGTGGTGTTGGTGTTGGTAGGGAATGGTCTTTCACGAGGTTTTCTATTGACCCGGGTTCCACACAGTTTACCAGGAGTTTGTTTGAGTGGCTGAGTAAGGGAGAAACAGCCCTAAGCAAGAGGCTCATAATCTCTAAAATTGTGATTTTGGTATTAAACTTCAAATTGGTATTGAGTTCTGTTATTATCCTTTATCCTTAAAAAAATACATAAATATTTTGTTTCCTTTTGAAAATTAGCATTAATCTTGCTCATTTTGGGGGGGAAGTGGGGTAGAAATGTTTTAAATTTGTTTTGAATTTTCTGGAAAAAGGGAGCTTAAGGTGTTGTTAGGACAAAATTCCAAGTGTCTGTAATTATAAAATAGTGAAGTGAGTTTATTGTTCAGATTCTTTGGGTGGAATGTGCTTGGTTGTTGGCACTCGGCCTATGGAATTACTGTGTAACTGGAAACACTACTGTGTGTAAGAAGTCAGTACTTCACGTGCAAGTACTTTGTGTGCAAGTGCAAATTAATGTGGGTTTTAGGTGTTATTGAGAACCATCTTACTGCATTTCACATCTGTTAGAATTTCTGTTTCTGGTTGGCCATAGTAACTCACTTGGATTTTTCATTGTCTTTGTAATGGGGTGCCCTACAGAGAGCCTTCATTCGGATTTGTATCTGCTTTGACCCTGCATTTACTTCAGCATTGGGCCCTAGAAAGTCACTCACTGCCCTGTGAGTGGAGGGGGCAGTTGGGCCCTTGTTTCAGGTCCTTATCTTCACTTTTGCTGTGTTCTTGACATATAGCTGGTGCTTTGGCTTTTCTTTGAGTATAAAGCATAAAGGGGAAAAACCCTGGAAACCTGGAGCATGTCAGTGGTTAAAGAACAATCTCTGCTGGTGAGAGTTTTATGTAGGGACTTTTTCATTATCAAGTAAACCGAGACTTCGTTGATAGTGCTAATGTTACTGAGGTTACCTTGTAATATTACCAGTAGTATAACGTTTAAGCTCACAAATTTTTGGACGAGAGATGTGATATTGGCATCACTTAATAGTCATAACTTATACTGTACATCTTCATTCACTTAACATTTATTCAGCAGGAGAAATACCAGACCTGGAGAAATAAAGAACCCATATTCTAACTTGGGGTATGTTTGTTATATAAGACCTGTTTACCCACACAGTGCTTTGTTCATGTGCCAGCTAGAATTTGTCATGTTTATGTGTGAGACTCCCATGGAGGCAGGGAAAGGCTGACTCAGAATAGTGAAGGGAGCTCCCTTGGGGCTGTTACCCACTGCCAAGTACTTGGCATTTATTGCTTTGTCACAACTTCTAAGTTGATGGCTAAACTAAAGGGTAATTTCTTAAATTACAGTAGTTTATTTCTACTATAATTAGATAAGAACTAAATTATGAAAATTACTATCTTTAAAATTAATTATTTATACCTTTGGTCTCCTCATTGATCAGGGTATTAAGAAACAGTGAAAATGGGCAAAATCTAGGCAGAATGGAATCTAAAAATTCTGTCCCTAGGTTAATTGATTGACCGTCAAAAGTACAACTTGTTTATGTATGAATTCTAGTTGGTTTTATTTTGCATATTAAGTTGTAGACTAGTTAGGACTGATTGTTCTCCTAGATGTAGTTCAAATTTGTGGTCTTAAAATTTAATTGGCTTTTAATTAATTAAACATTGAGTGTTTTAAAACAAAAAGTTGAAGTTCTAGGTGTTAAAACTGTATTTATGAAAGCCCTTCAGATTTATTAAACTGTTGAAACAAAACACTTCAAAATAACATCATTATTTTTCTTAGCATAAGTGCTGGCTTCAAAATTACTGTGGCCTGTACTGTTGTATAAATTGGTCTGTTACGAGTCAGTTGATGCTGGTAAGTCTATTCACTAATCAGAGATTTCCAGTGTAGTGTGACTGTGGGCGACTTGGACCTGTGTATCAGTGTGGCTCTCGGTTATCTCATAATGTTAAATCTCACTGGACCAGCCTGGTCCACCATTGTGCACTTGTTTTGGTTATCCTATCTTTGTAATGCTGGTCTTTGACTTCTGGTAAGTGTAGAAAGGGATTTTGACAATTAGCTAAACTACTACTTTTACAATTTTTGTGGATTTTACTCTTATGATTTATAGTACAGTTTTATTTTTTCTTTATTAGACATTGTTTTGTCACATTTGGCAATAATCACTGAAATGCTAGAACTCTTATAAAACTCATGTCTTGTAAAACATGTCTGGCTTTGTAAACCTCCTGGGAGATACTGACCCCTTCCTTGCTTCATTAAGGCTGCCAGGTGTGACTGCTGTAAGTCTCAAGGAGCCCTTCGGGAGAGGGTGCAGTGGCGTGGTGAGATGAAGCACTTCTGTGACCAGCACTGCCTGTTACGCTTCTACTGCCAGCAGAGTGAGCCCAACATGACGACCCAGCGGGGACCCGAGAACTTACACTATGGTAAGGGTCCCTTCAGGTAGTGACCTGAAAAGCCCGCTGAGCAGACCTGGATTCAGGGTGGTGGTAATGAACAGTTGATTTCAGGGTTAGTTTAACATCAGTTTCTGTGGTTTCTCCAGGTGGAAGTGCCTGCAGTGACGTTTTGCATTTTGTTTTTTTACTCTTAAAAATTTAATGGTAGTTGATAAAAATAGAGTCTAGTTGGGGTAGAGAGAATCTAAACAGAATTATAACAAAAATTGTTTAAAAAAAATTTCATCTGCCTTGAATAGATAATGAAGTTTTGGTACATATATGTAATAGAATATTACTCATCCATAAAAAGAAATGCATTTGAGTCAGTTCTAGGGAAGTAGATGAACCTAGAACCTGTTATACAGAGTCAAGTAAGTCAGAGAAAAACAAATACCGTATAATAATACTCATATATGGGATCAGTAAATAAGGTACTGGTGAACCTGTTTGCAGGGCAGGAATAGAGATGTAGACACAGAGAACAGACTCTGCACACAGCGTAGGAGGGAGAGGGTGTGACAAATTGCGAGAATAGCATTGAAAACGTGACCGTGTGTAAGATAGACAGCTAGTAGGAAGTTGCTGTATAGCACAAGGAGTCCATCCAGCTTCTCTGTAACAACCTAGAGGCATGGGGGTGGGTGGGCAGGAGGTTCAGGAGAGAGGGCATGTATGTATACACTTATGGCTAATGTATGGTAGAAACCAACGCAACATTGTAAAGCAGTTACCTTCCAATTAAAAAAAATTTGTCTGCCTGTTCACTTGCAATTTAAATGAAAACCTTTTTCAGCAAATTGTACGTACTCCAGGGTCGATAGGACAAACAGCAAGAACCCTTTAGAAGATGTGACTTATTTAAGAGTTAAATCTAAGAAAATAGTATTGCTCCCAAAGCAGTATATACTTTCTAATGGGACGAAAAGGGGAAAGAGTTAATTCCACTACTTAGCTCTGTATTTCAGCTCTCAGAAGAATATGAAATATTTCCATCAGTGACTATTTCAAAAAAATCCATAAAAATTAATGAGAAATACGGATTTAGAAAATCCTGAAGAAAGTGATATTTGTCTTATTTTAAATTTGTTTGTTTTTAGATCAGGGTTGTCAGACGTCCCGAACCAAAATGACAGTAAGTATTGCTTAAGTAAAGTGCTAAAGACTGATTTTATAATGTGGGCATAAAACGTAATTAGTCCATTTTAATCTGACTATAATAATAAAAGATTTTTTTTACTTACCTGTTGAGATGGTTGAAGTATTCATATTCTGTTGAATTACCCAAAATAAAAACAGGTCTTTTTCTGCCTGCTGAGGGACACAAAGGTGGATTAGTTGTGGCCCTCACCCACGTCGGGCGAGATGACACATGAATACTCATGTCCCTGGGCAAGAGTAGTGGAGCGTTTGCAGTGGGCGAGCGTGTGTGGTCCGGCGGCTGTGACAGAGCTTCTGAACAGCCAAGCAGAAGGTTGCCGGTGGACGACGATGAGCCGGAGGAATGTGGTGTGCAGAGGTGTGCACGTTTGTCCAGACTGCCCCCTGAGGCCAAGCTTGGAGGGGCCTGAGGTGGAGTCCTGGGGAGCCGGGGCAGGGTGGGCCAGCCAGTGCCCCTCAGACAGGATGGGGTCTGTGCTGGGGGCCAGGACAGCACAGTGAGTGGAATCATCCCATGCTCACCAGGCACTTGGTCCACGCTGAGGAGTGTAAAGATGGTTGCTTCCTGTTGGTCCTCTTCATGCAGCCATAAGGCAACTCCCAAGCTTGTTTCCAAGCTTTTGACCAAGGTTTCAAGACACCCCATCACCTGCACCGAGGAGAATGAATACTTGTCTCTTCCAGCAGCCATGAGACCTTGTCACGGGAAGATGGGAGGACGGAGAGGGTGTGACCTGGGGGGAGCCGAACCTCTGCAGCGTCACTCTCCACCATCCGGAGTTCTCCCCACCTAGTCCTGTGAGCTCTGGGAGCCTTAGTTCCCTGCTGAGGAGTGTTGGAGGATAAGAGCTTAGCTGTGTAGTTGGGGGAGAGTCACTTCATGGTTGTCTGTGTGACTTTGCCCTTTGTTTGTAAGTGGGGCTTTGCTCCTTGCAGTGGAACCTCCTCAGGGTCATTACAAAGAGCGCTGAGACAGAGGCCTGCATCAGGGAACTGCTGGGGCCCTGACTTCAGAGCTCTTTGCTCTGTCACCTCTCCCAGCCATGCATTGTCTGAGCCTCAGTTGCCTCATCTGTAAAACGGGAGGAGAAAACACCTGCTGCCCATGTGGTGCTGAGAGGGTTAGAGGGCTCATGTCATAAGGTGCGGCAAGGGTGCTGTGCATGGAGTCCCGCCCGTGGGAGCTGTTGTATATAACAGGAGCTGTAGCCAGAAGGACGGCCTGCCAAGAATAGCACGAGTTTCTCAGAGTTCTGGGGCTTCCAGCAGACCCAGGGCCTAGTGAGGGCCTCTTTCTGCTTCCTCTTCCTGTCTTGCCATGTGTCCTCATGGGAGGGGAAGGGCTGCGGGGGCCCTTCGGTGAGGGTTCCAAGCCCATTCATGACCTAATCACCTTCCAAAGGCCACGCCTTCAGGTGCCATCCAGTTGGGGTTCCATCTTGGTGTGAAGTTTAGGGACACAGACACCCAGTCCTGCAGCATTCAGGAGGTGTGGTGGCTGTCGTCATTGTAGTCTTCATTATTGGGGGTCCTTCAGCATTGTTTTCAATAGGTATAGACCTTGCCTGTTGACTAGCAGGAAAGGAAGGAACTTTTACCAGGTGATCAGGTATGGTTGACATGGTGCCCTGTTTGCAGAGTGACAGGAGTGGAGCATGGGTGACCAGGATGTCTTTGACTTTGACCCCTGGTTCATAAGGGGCTTCAAGAGCATTTCTCTGTTCAGACCCAACTTGCCTGGGTTTGGTGCCCACATTTTTTCTGTCGCTTTCCCCATAGCACCTTTGTGTCTGCCCTTAGGGACAGGGCTTCAGCTTCCTTTACAGTGTTTGTGCGCATGTGTGTGCATGTGTGTGTGATGTGAACAGGTGAACAGGCTGAAGCATCTGACAGACTGTTGAGATACGTTTCTAAAATTACCCTGAAACACACAGCTTAAGGTTTGATAGCATTTATGGTAATTCTTTTCATCATTTTTCTTTTCAGAGTTAGTACCACATTAACAGTTTATGCAGTAGAAAAAGCCAGAGTATCAGAAAGCCATAATAATTTCAAGAATTTTTTTCTTTCTCAAATAAAAAGAGCCTTATTATTGTAAAATACTGGGTTAACAACCTTGCTTTTTCATTTAGGAGTGAGACTTGTCTCTTATATTTTTTAAAATTTTGCTGTGGGGACTTACCTGGCGGCCCAGTGGCTAAGACCCCACACTTCCAATGGGGTGGGCGCAGGTTCACACCCTGGTGGAGAGCTAAGACCCCGCACGCTGCGGGACCAGACAGTGTGCTGTGGTGGCTTGATGAGCAGATCTGTAGAGGGGTAATTACTGCGTTTTGCCGATAGTTGGGGTAGGTTCACATTGGTTCCATGTGTGTTCCCTCCCCTGGAACACACTGGATATTTTTTAATAGCAAAAGCAGTAAAAATTCGAGGCAGAAATAAAATGTCTCTCTTTGCTTCTCTGTAGGGCTCAGCACCACCCCCTTCTCCAACCCCCAACAAGGAGATGAAGAACAAGGCGGTTCTGTGCAAACCTTTGACTATGACCAAGGCGACCTACTGCAAACCCCACATGCAGAGCAAGTCCTGTCAGACAGGTGACCCAGGCCCTGCCCTTGAGTGACATCCGTAATCTTTTCAGCAGTGGCTGCAGAATAGACTTGTTGGGTGGTTTTGTCATTTTCTGTTGATTTTGCTTCTCTGGTTGTAGACATGCCTTCAGAATACAGCATATCATTTACAGTCATTAATAAAGATCAGTCTCTACAAAGGCGTGCGAGTTTATGTCGCCAGTGATCTGGTTTCCTTGGGGGCCAGGGCTCACTGAAGTTAAGTGAGCTCCTCTGAGAAAACCATCTCTTTGAGTGTGATCTGTAACCATAACTATTCTGTTTCCTTGTCAGAGTGAGTTGAAATCATTCAAACCTGTATTTTCACCAAATTTAAATGTTAGCTGTATTCTGTTGTTTAAGTAAACCTTTGTGAGGGGAGTGTGAGGGGAGTGTGCCGGGGTGTCTGGAACCATACTATATTTCAAAAGATGTTTTCTTTTTTAAAAAACAAGTCTAGGGACTTCCCTGTGGTCCAGGGGTTAGGACTCCCCACTTCCACTGAAGAAGCTAAGATTTCCCCATGAAGTACTTTCTAGAAGTTAGAACGGCTACTACATTCAGTTTTGTTGTTTTTAACCTAACTAATTTTGTGAAAACTGGGCATTTTTTTTAAATGGGTACCCAGGGCATTCTGAGCAGCTGGGTGGGTGGCGGTTGAGGCTGGTTGCTTCCTGACTACCTTCTGTGTCCCCAGATGGTGACTGGAGGACGGAGTACGTGCCTGTGCCCATCCCCGTGCCCGTGTACGTCCCAGTGCCCATGCACATGTACAGCCAGAGCATCCCCGTGCCCACCACCGTGCCTGTGCCCGTAAGTCACACTGCAGGGTCTCCCGGCCCCCTGCCAAACGTGTGGGCTCAAGGGGCAAGGATGAAGCTTGGCTGCTTCTGACCTTCACTTGGGTCTGGTGGAGGCTCTGCCAAGGGTTACTGTGTGTTTAATTAGGTAAATAGTTCCAACCGATGTCTGTGTCTGCTTTACATATACTGTGTTTTGTATTCATGTTTGTTTTAGAAGAAAGGAAGATTTGTGAGCCAGAAGGTTCACACATGGTATGGAGCCACATACAGATGTCATCACGTGCACTGCTGGGTCCCTGTGTCAGGGTGTGGCTGCTGGAGGCCCCTGGCGATGGAAATACCTCAGAAATTAATTTTTACTTAAAAAAAAGTAGCTGTTTGTATTTGGGGCTTCCCTTGTGACAGTTAACATACAAGTTCTTTTCAAAGCTTCTAACAAATCCAGTGTTATGAAGTAGATCACATGTCAGAATAATTTTTAATTTGGAAAAGTACCTTGTAAGCAAGTGAGCCTGATGATAGGTCCTCTGTTCCCTTAGGTGCCAGTCCCTGTGTTTCTGCCTGCCCCCCTGGACAGTGGTGAGAAGACTGCTGTGGCTGAAGAGCTGAAAAGCACAGGTTCTTCAGATGCCCTGGGTACAGAGCTGCTGACCATGACGGACATGACTGAGGACGAGGGGAAGGCGGAAGGCACCGACCTCCACAGTGAGCTCCCCACTGCCCGGGGTGGGCAGAGCGGGTGGGGGTCTGGGCTGGCCCCTCACTGAACTTCAGCCTTGGGGGGTGTGGGGGACGCACTGCTGCAGAGGTGATTATGGGTTGAGACCCACGTCAGATCTGCAGTTGCTCTGTGATGCCAAGCCCAGCAATTCATAACCTATTTCAAATGGTCCCTGTTTTAATGGTTGACAAGATTTGGTTTTTAAAATAAAATCTAAATTAATGCTTGTTTCAGTGGGTGAGCTCAGACACAAAACTGACTTGTCGGAGGTTTTATAAAGATCCAAACTAGTATTTTATGATGGTTATCCCCAGTTTTGTTTTATTCATTTATAGTAAGGAAGTAAGTTGCATTATTTAAACCAGGGCTTGTGTTAGGGCAGTACTGGCCAGATGGGGTAGCTGGACGCGTGTGTGCTGGACGCTTCTGTGTCTGAGCACGTTTCTCCACCTTTGTCCTCCTGTTCCCCTCACCCAGAGCGCAGAGCTGTGTCAGCATGAATCCCTCCTAGAAAGGCTGTTATTTTGTGCAACTTTTGTTCCCAGTGTGCGCATGTCTGTTTCCCACTGCACCCTGAACTCAGTAAGATGCCTTTCTCAGTGGGTTTCAGTACGAAAGTGTTTAAAACAACTGATCAAAACATTAGAAGGCAGTTGTAAATAAGCATATATTGAATGATGTGGAAAACCTAGGTCACAATTCAAAAAGAACGTTGAAAATTCCAGTTGTCTGTGCTCATAAGTTTATTTTTGACCAGAGATTGCTCTTAGCAATTCTCTATAGAGTTGTTTACTCTTAAAACATGTTTTTTCTCTTTGTAGAGGCGCAGTGAAAACTTACAGGATTGAAAGTTTTGTGTATTCATGATTGTCTAATTCAAAGCTTATAGTAGCTTACATTTGAAAGTAGCTGCATGCTCTTTTCTTTTGTGATAAATTAAAGATTCTTGTTTTGAATTTATAATTAAGTAGCTTTTCCCAGATTAAATATCAGTATTGTTACAGTTTTCTGTTTTGATTTCTGATGATACTACGGCTTGATTACAGGTGTCATTATTGAAACGGACATAATTGGTTCTGACCTCTTAAAGAGTGCTGAGCCTGAGACCCAGTCCAGCATGCCCGATGTGCCATATGAGCCAGACTTGGATATTGAAATAGACTTTCCCAGAGGTACTGAGCGTGCAGTTTTGCTCTTAGAGTATGAAGTGTGTTTCTAGACTTGAGCTATGGGGTCATCATTGTGGTTATGAAACAATCTCATGTTCGTGTCATTGCCTGTACTGTTATTTGTCTTTTTCATGCAAATAAACCTCAGCAGTTTTCTTCCAAAAGGAAGCACATGTTGAATTGTAGGAGCTTAATTAACAGGATTTCCCAGAGCCTTAAAAACCTTAAAACTATTTCATTATAGGAACTTTTGGAGATAAAGAGTAAAGAAGTGTTGGTGTCTTTTTAAAAATTTAAATAAAATAGGTAGTATTTTTCTTAAAACCTTTTTGAAAATTAAGTTAACCTTCACAGGGAATGAAGATGTTTTTAGGTCTTTCGTTGTAAAAGAAGTATATTCTGTTTTTCATTATTTTCTTAATCTACTTACAGCCAGTAAGTGTACTGAACGGGATGTAAAGCGTTTAACTTCGGAAAAGATGTAATAGGTTGAAACAGATTTGTGATGAGATTATGTAGATCTTATAATTGAAATTCAGGTTTTAGTAATTTTTCTATCACACATTCCATGGAATTCCATGTTGATGTGCATTATATGTGTGTTTTAAGAGTCTGAACAGATGTTATCAGATCTCATAGATCAGGTTAGGTAGAGAAATGGTTGGTTCTCCAGCCAGCACAGGCTGCCCTGTGCGTAGTATTGTGCAGAGTCAGGGATTGGTCCTTTTGTTGGTTGAGTTTATGTGACACAAGCCTGTGCTATTATGTTTGGAGTGAAAGTTCTTCTGATTTGATTGTCAGCTGCTGAGGAGCTTGATATGGAAAATGAGTTTTTATTACCACCTGTTTTTGGAGAAGAATATGAGGAACAGCCTAGACCTCGATCTAAAAAAAAGGTACGAATCATGATGGTGTTCTTGTACTCACATCACATCTGTGTGAGTAGTGAGCTTCAGTTGTACACCAGAATGTGGGAAGATACTTCCTCTTCCAGGATTAAAATGGCTTAAAGGTAAAGTTTTTATTACTTCATTTCTAAGTAAAGGATCTCCTGTTATAGTTGTAACTTCATAGAAGAGGGAATATCATTGCAATTTAGCTTTTATTTTTTATTTTTATCTTGATTAAAGGCTGACATACTTTCTACAAAAGTAAATTCACTACTTTTACAGCAGTTGATGCTGTTTTTCCCCCTGTGACTTTTGGTGAAGTTTAGGTTCACAGTTGGTTATGTCTGGTCTCTGTGAAACCTTCCAGCACATAGGAAGATGGGCTGGAGAGTTCAGTCATTCAGGGCTCTCAGGCCTAAACAAACGAACAGGTATCATTGTTCTGAATGTTTTATTAACAACTTTCTGTATTTCTGGTTTCCAACATAAAGCAAGATCTAAATAAAAGAAAAATATGACTTTCACAAATTTCTCCATAAAGAAAGGAAAAATTGAAAGAGGAGTGAGGCCTGTGGTAGAATGAAATGGGACTTGTACTTGACACCATGCACAGAAATTAACTCAGAGTGAATCAGAGACCTGGATGTAAGAACTAGAACTCTGGGAAGAAAACAGAGGCCTAAATCTTGTTTAACTTGTGTCAGGCATAGTTTCTTGGATCTGACACTAAAAGCTCAGGAATAAGAGGGAAGATAGGAGAATTGGATTATATCCAAATTTCAAGTTTTTGTGTGGCAAACAGTACATCAGGGAAGCAGGAAGCACTGAGTTATTCCCTGAGGTGGAGTCTGGGAGAAGTTCTTTAGTTCTCTCTTACATGAATATTTGGAATCCTCTTACTTCAAATCTTTAGTTTATTATTTGTGTCTTTATTATTTCATCATCAGTCACTCAACTCACAGCAAAAGTTAATATGATTTTGTTGTACAAAGTAATTTATGCAGAAATACAGCATTCCTGGAGAGAGATTTCATGTTATAGGTAGCTGTTCTCAAATCAGAAGTTCCAGTCAGCTCTCTATAATATTCATTTGTTGAGAGGTGGCTTACATAAAGTCATGAGATAAATAGGCTTAAGGACGAGAAGATGTGACTATGGTGTTTCATGACCAGGGCACCAAGAGGAAGGCGGTGTCAGGCTACCAGTCTCACGACGACAGCTCTGACAATTCCGAGTGCAGCTTCCCTTTCAAGTATGCGTATGGAGTCAATGCCTGGAGACACTGGGTTCGGACGAGGCGGCTCGAGGAAGACCTTCTGGTGTTAGACGGGCTGACACCTCGTAAGTGCTCTGGTTTTGTCTTCACTGGTTCCTGTTTAAAATCAGACTTTTTGTTACCCACCACCTTTGATTTTGAAAAGGATGACTGGAACTTAAAATACATCTGAATTCTTTTTTTTTTTTACATTTGAATTCTTATATTGATTTCAGAAGGTTTCTTATTCTTCAGACAAACAGCAATTACTATACTATTCTGACAAATAGCAATTACTTCAGATAAATAGCAATTACTTTAAATTTCTTTTCTTAGCTAAGTCAGTGAAGTTGAAAGAGGATCTGCTCTCTCACACCACGGCTGAGCTGGACTATGGCCTGGCCCACTTTGTCAATGAGATCCGAAGGCCCAATGGGGAGAACTATGCACCCGATAGCATCTACTATCTCTGCCTTGGGATTCAGGAGGTCGGTAATTCCACAGCTCTGAAATATAATGTTGTAAAGGAAGGTTGTTATGGCAGTTCTCGAGAAAAATGTTTTGCTTCAAAGATATTATGTAGCAAGGATTTATTGGCTTATCAAGCAAGGCAAAAATAATTTACTTGAAATAGGGTTGTTGTTGTTGTTCAGTTGCTAAGTTGTGTCCCACTCGTTCCAACCTTGTGCACTGCAGCACGCCAGGGTCCCTTGTCCTTCAGTATCTCTCGGAGTTTTCTCAAATTCATGTCCATTGAGTCAGTGTTGCTATCTAACCATCTCATCCTCTGCCATTCTTTCTCTTCTCCTTTTGCCTTCAGTGTTTCTCAACATCAGGGTCTTTTCCAGTGAGTCGGCTCTTTGCATCAGGTGGCCAAAGTATTGGAGCTTCAGCTTCAGCATCAGTCCTTCCGATGAATATTCAAGGTTGAGTTCCTTTAGGATTGACTGGGTTGATCTCCTTGCAGTCCAAGGGACTCTCAAGAGTCTTCTCCAGCACAATTCCAAAGCATCAGTTCTTCGGCTTTCAGCCTTCTTTATGGTCCATCTCTCATATCCGTACATGACTACTAGAAAAACCATAGCTTTGTTGGCAAAGTGATGTCTCTGCGTTTTAATAGGCTATCTAGGTTTGTTGTAGCTTTCCATCTAAGAAACAAGTGTTTTTTAATTTCATGGCTGCAGTCACTGTCCATAGTAATTTTGGAGGCCAGGAAAATAAAATCTTGTCACTGCTTTCACTTTTCCCCCTTTTGTTTTGCCATGAGGTGATGGGACTAGATGCCGTGATCTTAGTTTTTTGTATGGTGAGTTTCAAGACAGCTTTTTCACTCTCCTCTTTCACCCTCATTAAGAGGCTCTTTAGTTCCTCTTCACTTTCTGCCGTATAGTAGTATCATCTGCCTGTCTGAGGTTGTTGATATTTCTCCCGGCAATCTTAATTCCAGCTTGTGATTTATCCAGCCTGGCATTTCGCATGATGTACTCTGCATATGATTTACATAAGCAGGGTGACAATATATATAGCCTTGATGTACTCCTTCCCTAGTTTTGAACCAGTCAGATGTTCCATGTCCAGTTTTAATTGTTGCTTCTTGACCCCCATACAGGTTTCTTAGGAGACAAGTAAGGTGGTCTGGTATTCGCATCTCTTTTAGAATTTTCCACAGTTTGTTGTGATCCACATGATCAAAGGCTTTGGTGTAGTCAGTGAAGCAGAAGTAGATGTTTTTCTGGAATTCCCTTGCTTTTTCTGTGATCTAATGAATGTTGGCAATTTGCTCTCTGGTTACTCTGCCTCTTCGGAACCTACCTTGTACATCTGGAAGTTCTTGGTTCACATTCTGTTGAAGCTTAGCTTGAAGGATTTTGAGTATAACCTTGCTAGCATGTGAAATGAGAGCAGTTGTATGGTAGTTTGAACATTCTTTGGCATTGCCCTTCTTTGGGATTGGAATGAAAACTGACCTTTTTGAAAATACTAGGGAGTTGTAAAGGATTTTCTTAGCTGCTCTGCATACAGTTTTGGTTACATTTACCTCCACCATTGGTATTTTTTATGCATCTTGATGATTTCTAATGGATTTACAACATGCATCTTCAGTGACTCATTTTCGCCCTCCATGTCTTCGTGCCCTGTTATATACATGACACTCTCATGCTGTGTATGGTCTTGGTTCCCACCTCCCAGGCTTTGTGCTCTTGTCACATGTTTCCTTTATACTTTATTTTTACTCATTGGAGATGGACTTTGGTGTTTACATCATTCTTTAACAACATTCACTGTTAAGGATTGTCATAGGAAGCGATAAGATTCATAAGTTTGCACTGACTTGAGAATGGAGCATAGAGAGCCTCTCGGACCGCTCGGTGAGGCCGTCACAGGTGTGGGAAGCCAACTCCTGCCCCGAGCCTCACCCTGCATCCCCTGGACCCTGCATGTAGCAGTGGAGCCACCTGCTCTGTTCTTATCTGACAGACTAAAGGCTCTCAAACTCTTACATCCTGAGCTCTTAGGTGTGTACCTCAGCTTGCAGTGTTTTCAGGAACAGATTAATTGGTAACTTATGTTTCTTTCATTTTCTAAGTATATAGATAAAGATAATTTCCCATTTTATAAGTGTGCTAATAGAGAGACATAAGGTGTTTATTTTTTTCTTAGGAAATAAAAGAGTAAAAGTGATATACAATTAATTGATTTTCCTTCAAGGTTTTTTTTTTTTTTTTAATAGTACTTGTGTGGTAGTAATCGAAAAGACAACATATTTATTGATCCAGGATACCAGACATTTGAGCAAGAATTGAATAAGATACTCCGAAGTTGGCAACCAAGCATACTTCCAGACGGTAATGCTCTTTTAAATACAATGGCAGTGACTTTCTGCTGGGATCTCCTTGTTTCTATAGAAAGTGTGGCTAAAAATAAGAAATAATTTAAATTAGAGTACTTATTCATGAATGCATCAGATTGTCCTTTGTTGAATTAGAACTGAATGTGATTGATAACTAGTGTTTATGAAGAACTTTGTAATAAATCTGACTCAATTTCTCTGGAATAAGAAAGAAACTGGATGTTTGTTTCTTAAGCCCTTTAGTAGAGATTCTGATACAAATTTTTCTTAGAAACCTGTTTTAGATGTATAAAGAAAGCTTGTTTGAATGGAAATGACCTGTTTTTTTCCAGGATTTCTGCAGATTTAAATCCCCTTCTGACCACAGTCTGCTCGTCACCTGGAAGACCAGGAGCAGACCCCAGGCCTGGCCCCAGGGTCTAGTTGTGTAGTGTGTTGTGGTTCTGGCTCTGTGTTGTTTCGGAACCGTGTAGGGGATGCTGAAATTCATTCTAGTTGCCCTGGAGTGAATGGAGGATTGGATTAGGTTTGTTCTTGAGTTAACTATCTGTTCCTAGACAGTTACAGGAAAACTGTTTATTGTAATTCTTTAAAAATATTTCTCTCTATTTAAGGGTCAATATTTTCTCGAGTTGAAGAAGATTATCTCTGGAGGATAAAACAGCTAGGATCACACTCTCCAGTAGCTCTTCTGAACACCCTGTTCTACTTTAACACTAAGTATTTTGGCCTGAAAACAGTGGAACAGCACTTACGGCTTTCCTTTGGCACTGTGTTTAGGCACTGGAAAAAAAACCCTTTAACCATGGAAAATAAAGCCTGTCTTCGGTACCAAGTGTCTTCCTTGTGCGGAACAGATAGTGAAGGTAGTGTAACCGATCTTGTTTGGGATTGGCTGTGGCAGGGATAGCTGCTTCTTGCCTGACTAGAGGCCATATGGGTCCCCTGTTAAGAACTCAAGGACTGTCGCTTCCATAAGATAAGACAGCCCAGGTCGTGTTAAAATTAGGAATTACCAGAAGCCACAGCTTCTGGCTCTGAGCACAACCCATCCCGTCGTTTGGTGTAAGAGCAGTGGGAATGAACACAGTGAGTTGGGTCACCTTTCTTGAAGGCTGGTCGTAGAGAGTTTATGTGATTTTTATTTCTTAAGATAAAATTACTACTGGAAAAAGAAAACATGAAGATGATGAGCCAGTATTTGAACAAATTGAAAATACAGCGAATCCTTCTAGATGTCCTGTGAAAATGTTTGAATGCTACTTGTCTAAGAGGTGAGTGTTTATGATACTTGATTTTTTTTTTTTAAGTTCTACCACTTTATTGCTACCAACCCATCTCCCTCCACCCTCGTGTACACATGCTCAGTCATGTAACTCCATGGACTGCAGCCCGCCAGCTCCTCGGTCCATGGACTTTTCCAGGCAAGAATACTGGAGTGGGTTGCTATGATACTTGATTTTTTTAAATGGTAATAACAGTTAGGTGCTGTGAATTTATCATTACCAAGAGGTGCCTTTTTTTCATTGATCCTTTTTAAAATTTTTCTCTTTTCTTACTTCAATTATAATACTTTTAGTCCTGTTATTATAAAGCACCCAGCTTGTATCTCCTAAGCATATGTTAAGAAATTGCTCTCTACTAAGGAAATTATTGCTGTTGTAAAGGGTCAGACAGTAAACACTGTAAGGTTTGGGGACTTTGAGTCTCTCTTGCAGCCAGTGAAATTTTTAGAGATCACAAATTATTTTATGCTTGTTCATTATTTTATATATGCACCCTCTAATTTTTAAAAGGTAAACATGAACTCAGACATGTATTTACCAGTTTTATAAACTGTCCCCAGGTTAGCTGTCAAGAACCATAAAAACAGTAATGTCACCTCTAGGATGATTATTTTTATTAATTAGTATTTCAGGTGGTTTTGGGTAGCCCTGTGTGGCTATACCAGTATTTGGATCTTTCAGTCATATTTTATTCTGTCTCTGGAACTGGGATGAATCTTGAAGAATTATAATTGGCAGTGCTTTACTTGTTTAATGGCAGTATTAAAATAAGATTAAAAA
Organism: Cervus canadensis; assembly: GCF_019320065.1. Taxonomy (NCBI): domain Eukaryota; kingdom Metazoa; phylum Chordata; class Mammalia; order Artiodactyla; family Cervidae; genus Cervus; species Cervus canadensis. The sequence continues at coordinate 83,646,007 of NC_057394.1, read as the reverse complement.
TAATGTTTCTATCAATGGTATCTTGGATTCGGTGAAATACAGAATTTAAATTATGATGGGAAAATAATCTTATTATAGAAATTAACTTTCAGAATGTCTCAAGTGATAGAATGTTTAATGTAGTTAATCATGCATGTGGTCTGCCCATGTAATGTGGTAATGGTAGCAGAGTTATTCTTGAAAGAAAAAAGTAAGTTGTGAGGAATTTTGTTATATATATACTATGAAATTGACTTTATTCTTTCTTCCAAAGTCCACAGAATCTTAATCAGAGAATGGATGTTTTTTATTTGCAACCAGAATGCTCTAGCTCTGCAGACAGCCCTGTCTGGTACTCGTCCGCCTCACTGGACCGAAACACCTTGGAAAACATGCTTGTACGGGTTCTTTTAGTAAAAGATATTTATGATAAAGACAATTACGAACTGGATGAAGACACAGACTAAAAAAAGGAAGGATTCAGAAGCAGTCGGGATAACAGCGTTAGGCAGTCATGCTGCTAGATCTTCATTATGGAAACATTTCAGGTTTACTCCTCCTGTTCTGGGTTTTGTAGCAGTGCACCCACACCGGGTACTACCATGTAAATAATCTGTGAGTGAAGTTGCCATTATTCTATGTAGTGGTTTTAGGATACTTACAAATACATTCAAATTCTTTTTTTTTTTTTTATTATTTATTTGATTAGGTATGTTTGTAACTTTTTACATTACAAAATATGAATGAGAATGTGCCATGTATAATTTTTTCTTGTAGTAAGAAACATCCATATTGCACCACTCTGCTGTTGCAAAGCTTCCTGGAAAGGGGGCTCTTCTGCTGGGTTTCTGACCAGATGGTTGTGTGTGGGGAGCACCTACTAAAAGTTTAGAACTTGCAGTGTCTTTCAGAATTTTTAAAATAAACTGTAAACTAATGGGCTGGGGTTTTTGTTTTGTTTTTCTGGGGGTTTTGTTTGTTTGATTTATGCTTTAGTTCCTAAAGCCTTACAAGCTTATGTAGAGAGATACCATCTTTTGTACCAAAAAGAGATGAGGGAATGCCATTGATCCTGGTGTGGATGCTGGTGAACTGTTACATGAGTCCCTACTGCAGGCCGACCTCTCTGTTCCCCGTGTTAAAACCTTGGTGTCCTTTCCTCACTTGTGGCTTTCCGTAGCATCCCAAACAACAATTGTTTTTTATGTATACACACACAGGTACATATACACACTTGTATATATATGTGTGTGGGTGTATGTGTGTACATTTGTGTACACGCACACATACAAAGGATGATGTTAATACGTCATAGAGACATTTTCTTTGTAAAAACATCTGATGAAAATATAAAATTCTGTTTTTTATATCAACCCTAAGTGCCCCTTCACTATATAAGCATTGGTTTTCCTCTGCCCTTGAGGACACAGATCACGTTTGGGTCCCTGGATAGGACTCTGTAGCTTTAAAACTTTATTATGAGAATTTTTGTACCTGCCCTCATGCTAGGTAAAATTACGTTCAGAAATGCCACTCCTGAGACCGTCATTATGGAAAAGAGTGAGTTGAAATAAGACAGGAGCCATTTCACTCTGAGGATTAGCAGTACAATGACTCTGCCAGTTCAGGTGATCGGAGGGCAGAGAAGGAGACTAATGGATCAAGTGTATCTCGAAGGAAATCACGTTCCATGTTAGATTGTTTGGCTTTTTTAATTACTTCTTATAGAAGATTGCATTAAAAAGCTTTGTACTGCTGCATGTTGATTTATCCATTCAGACCTTTTCTTTTAGAACAAGGAAGTTTACATAAAATCCTACTGTCTAGACTGAGAAAGTGCCAACTGTGATTATCTTGAAGAAATCCTTTGGCTTCAACTTCATAGAGCTTGATTGTGATCACATGGTCTTGTTTCCAGTTCCTGAGTCACTACAGTGATGTTCATTATTAAAACTGGGGGAAATTGGGCTACTTTCCACAGTGGTTAAGCAGTGTCTGTACATCCCTTAAACATTTCTCTCTTCCTTGGGATAAATGTTAGTGTTCAGAAAAAAGTCTCCTCAGTCATGATTTGGGAAATTTCATGAGTGTATTCAGCTGTATATTTAAGCAATAATTAACAGAAATATTTTTGGCATAGAAATTATAAGGTTCTAACTTGTTTTATAAGTTTGAATAACATTTTTGTCCCTTAACTGGTTTTATATTTGTGGATTTGATAGTCAGATTGACAGCAAATCTGATATTACTTAAATAGATACAGATTGCTCATTGTTTAATGAAGTAGGTAACATTTACAATAATACAAAATTTTTCTCATCCTCACCTTTTTAAGAACTATGGCTTTAAGCACTTTTCCTATAAACACATGTTGATTAAAGGAGATGAATTCTAAGCATCTTTTATTCTTTGAGCTGGTGCTGTATTCCACCCAGAGCAATAACGTTTTCCCTAAATGTCACCTCATGTGTGTTTTACCAAATGCCATACATCCTGCTGTGGCCCCACTATTCATAGCACCTTGTCTTGCTATTTTCTTTCTCTTTATTGTGAAAAAGGCTTCCCCCTTTTCTCAACAGAAATGTCCGCATAGTTCTGATGTTGATACGATTGAGGATTTAGAACTTCTGTCTTTGTCTTGACTGCAGTCCAAGGACTGGTTAACTTGACTCTCAGGGGCAAAAGAAGAAAATAATCCTATTTTGTGAGGACTGTTTGTTTTGTGAAACTACTTCACCTGGAGTACATTTTGTTGCTTCCTGGACCTCCTTGGTTTGTGGTCCTACATGACCGTGAGAAAGGGGCAATGAAATGATAGTTCATTTTGCTCCTCAGTGGTTCTGATCACAGTGCCCTATAACTATAACGTTGTTGCCTTCAGATTGCTGTTGGAGATGCTCTGTTTTTCTGTTCTGAAGATTTTGCCATTTAAAATGAATTAATGAAAAAGTTTTTATTCATATTGAGAAAAGTGAATTTCCCATGCAAAATTGAATCTTCATTAACGCTTTTCTTTTTATCTAGACTTCTAACTGTATTGGGTAATGTAAGATATTAAAGGACTTTTCTAGGCAAGAAACTCAACTCTTCTTTTGGCCATAACAGTACATTATTTTAAATAGTACCTAATTTTTCTCTGCTGTGTGGAGTTGTTACCAGCGGATTACACACACTGAGACAGGGAGAGGAGGCTATGTATTATGTTGTGCGTCACACATCTGTTACTGCCTCCTGATGGGGTCTCATTCTGTCCTGGGCGACTGTGGCTTGTGGTTAGGGTGGTTGTATGTGCACCATGTTAAGGGTCACAGTGATATAGAATTGATAACATTGTACAGTTTTGGTTTGTACTACTCTTAATACTGGTCCATTTAACCTGAGATCTTAAATGTTTTGCAGTCTCAAATCACTATAAAAATTTACACTTTTATTTTTCCAGTTATTTCCAGAATGTACTATTACACACGTATCACTTATGTTCCCAAGTGAACACTGCCTGCACGGTCATCTTGTTTCCCTCAAACAATGTGATCACGAAAGTGTGTGAAAACATTTTTTAGAGAGTAAATTTCTTTAATTAAATTATAATACAGTTGGATTTTCCCCCTCAGTAAGCCCCATACTCATTTTTAGAGCAGTTCTTTGGATTTCAGTTATTCCATTCTGCTGTGTTCTTAGAGGTAGACAGTTGTTAATGGTTTTTTCCCCCCAATATTAAGTATTTTTTTTTTTTTGCCATTCCTGAGTATATAGCATGCTTGAAAATGATACCACTAACGAAATCTTACAAATTAGAATTTGATGTCCAGAACAGGTTAATTGTGTCAGTCTGAGTAGAAACACTTAAAATGGTGTCTCAGTTTGTACTCCCTCCCCCCCCCCCCCATTACTTAGAAGCTAGATCTTAGAGGGGTACTGCAAGTAAATTGCGGTTACTGCCTGAAAATGATACTGGACAAGAGAAAGTTCTTAATATCTGGACACATAATGTCCTAATTCATTACCGAGTTAAACGGTCCATGAATTTAGGCCTTTTGAGAAAAAAGAACAAAAGAGAAACCAAGATTTAATCTGTGAATCAAGTGTATATTAGGAATAGAACCAGAGGGGCCCACACACCCTGTGGGTATACCATTGGAGGTCCCTGTTTTTGTTGAATGAAGCAGATGTAGATCCTGCTGGGGTCAAGGGGAAGAGCAGTCAGCTCTGGGAATAAATAAGGGACCGGGTCCTTAATTCTTTCTGGGTCTCAGTTTATTTGTAAAATGAAGGCTTTGCCTTGGATTTCTGACTGTGGAATTTCAAATTAAGTATGGTTAATATTATACTTAAGAGTTTGTATTAAATTTTTGCAGATTTATGTTTGCATCCATATGATTTATTTAGCAACATGATTTTTTGGAGAGTGGAGCAATCTTTCCTAAAATAGCCTGAACACAAAGGGCATTAGACCTAGTTTTATGAATCCTGTTAGATAACCCGTCAGAGGTACACTTAGCATATGGAAATTTGTTATCACAAAACTTAAACCACAGATCTTCGTTCATATTTTCTCTGTGCCAGAGAGCTACTGCGAACTATGGTAGTTAGGAAGAGAAAGTAAAAGATGAAGATAGGGTTCCAAAGGTTACAATTTTGAGGGTGAACAAGATATACTTGTAAGGATATTGAACTGAGGAGCACTAGGGAATATATCCATGATAGTTTAAAGCAGAGAAGATTATGGATACTTGGAAATTGTCTGATAGTACTTACTGTTAAGATCTAGTCTGCATAGACTTCAGCCACCACCTGTGGTTTATTTAGATTCCTGTGATCTTGACATTGCTCATGGCTCTGTAGCAAGTGGTCAGGAGCCATTACTGGTTAGTTTAATGGTTCCATTTTAGTGGTGTCCCTGCTCACCTGTGGCTTCCAGACCAATTTGTAACAGAGCCCAGAGGGGCAGGTAGCACTGCTGAGTCAGAGGTGATACCAAACTGTGGAACCACATGCAACTAAGGTAACAGCTTCTAGGTTGTGTGATGTGCATGGAACACGTAAGATCCAATATATTGCTTCAACCACTGAGGATTTATTTCATAGCAATTGGTTTTGGGGGAAAAAAAAAAAATCTCAGGTGTGTTTTGTTTTGTTTTTTTAAGTCACCAGTGTGCTGTTCCTAGCCCTGTGTGCAAGATTCAGAAGTTTTCCATTTTGATTGTCTGTGCTTCTAAGCTGCTGTCAGCAGGTGGCAGTAGTGTGCAGCCCCAGGCTTCAGTTGCTCTTTTTTGTTTATACAACTGTAAATATACTGTACCTCTTCATCAGAAATTCTTGGGGATTTAGAATCCAGAATTTTCTTTCAAAACTAAAAAAAATGTGCCATGGGACTTCCCAGGAAGTCCAGTGGTTAGGACTCCACACTTCCAGTGCAGAGGGCACAGGTTTGATCGCTGCTCAGGGAACTAAGATCCTGCATGCTGTGCAACAGGGCCAAAAGTACAAAAGACTTGGGGTCTCAGAGTTGCTGATGAGGGATTGCAGATCTGTAATAAAAGTAATAGCAGATCTACTGTTTTCATTCAATGAAACATTAGTATTTTTTTTCTCGTGTTGCTCAGTTGGGTAGAGGTAGCTGAAAGCTTTCTGTAAAATTTGCCTACTGAAAATGGCAGGGAACAGGCATAAATACAGTGGCAGTTGTAGAACTATCATTGAGTTCTGAAGCTTAAGAAAACAATTGATTTTATTTTCCTTTTGCCTCAGATATTGTAGCATGACTGTTCTGCTCAAAAGCCTTTTTTGAGTGGCTCATGTTATGTCCCAGAGCTGTTTATTCATCCAACACACACTCTCAAGTGACAATTATTCTCTCAGGTGCCCTAAGCAAGGTGCTGGGAACACAGTACCTCTGCTCAAAAGGTGTGGTCTACCTGGGGAGAAGGGAAAGTGTGATGGAATGCCAAAATAAGATGGAGCCATGGGCCTTACCGAACACAATCACCTGTATTAAACAATAAAATTTAATACACAGGTCAAGTAATTTATACAGACTGCTCTTAGCCCAGCTTTCTGACCCTGATTATAGGCCAGGCCAGGTCCATACTGTGTTACTGGCTTCCTGGCTGCCTGCCTCGGTTATGCCCCCCCCCCCCCCACCAGGTTCCCGAGGGGGCCGCAGGGCAGGAGCAAGTGTCTCACCAGAGATAAGGTCACAGGCAGAGGTGAGTGTGCATCCCGGCTCCACCCCCAGCACCTCCAAAAACCCTACACAGGGAAGCTGTTCATAAACATTTGTTGAGTGAATTACTGATTGTAAGCACTTTTAAAGTCAAGCACCTAGAACGTGACCTGTGGGAAGCATGACCCATCATCCATGAAAGAGCACCTGCTTTGGGTTCACCTCTGAACGCTGGTCTGCATCTCCAGGAGTCAGTCTGATCAGCCCTGCATTCTCTGGAGCTGCTGGTTGCCTGTGACCTTCCATCTATGAGGGCTGAGGGAGTTGGGATGTAGGTTTGGTAGTTCATAGTTATGTTCAAAATAGAAATACTTAGAAGTCACTGAAGTGAAGTCGCTCAGTCGTGTCCGACTCTTTGTGACCCTATGGACTGTAGCCCACCTGGCTCCTCCATCCATGGAATTTTCCAGGCAAGAGTATTGGAGTGGGTTGCCATTTCCTTCTCCAGGGGATCTTCCTGACCCAGGGATCAAACCCTGGTCTCCTGCATTGCAGGCAGACGCTTTACCGTCTGAGCCACCAGGGAAGCCCTCAAAATGCAGATTTCTGACCTGTCTCCGGGAGGTTCATTTAGTAGATTTGGAGTGGGTCCCAGAGAGCTGGGTTCAAAACCCAATATCTACAGTCAAAACCTCACTAACATTTCCTTTAGAAGAGATGGAAGAGTTGAATAGAAGCCAATAGAGGCATTTTTCTTATGAAAATTGTTTTGTACTTGTGTATTGGAACATGCTTTTCAAAGTTTGAAAGCCTGCCTTTGGGAAACTAAGGAAGCCTACGTTTGTGGAAGGACTCATTAACTGGAGTCTCCCGTTCACTTACATCGAGCTCCAGAGAACTGGGAACTGTTATAGACAGTCTTTATGTATTGCCGTAACCAAGGGGCGTGTGGCTCATTTGAGATGGGCCTTTTCTCTGCCTGTTTGCATGACTTTGAGGATGTTGTTTCTCAAGAGTGGCCGTGGGGATAAGCTAAATAGTCACTAGCCTCCTTTCTGTGGGAAAGCCCACAGAGTAGTGTTGACTCAGTAAGGGGTGCAGCTGGGCCCAGTTTAGGTCATCTTGCAGGCAGTGTGCTCCTTCACCCGTGCTGGCCACTTCTGGTCTACCCCAGTCATCTGGGAGCTGCTGCTGTTGATAGAACAGGTATTTTGTAAGCAGATACCCAGGCAGGAGTAAAGACTGAGCTGCAGGACATTCTGGAAGGCAGGGAGACAGACGGGGCCACGAACAGCCCCACACCCCACCTGGAGCAGGTACCTGTCCCCCACCCACTGCTCTATCCACTCACTGTTTCCAGACCTTTTCCTCTCACATCTCTAATACTTTCCCGCATTCTTAAGCTCAGAGGTCAGCAAACCCATGTAAATAGGACCAGAGGATCAATATCTTAGGCAGTGTGGAGCACAGTGTGTAGGTACTTAGAAAACAAATTGCCACACATTTTTTACTGACAATATTCAAATACAATTGAGAATAAGATTTCCTAACAGCTACAATGAGGGGGATGAAAGGTTTTGGGGGAGCGCCCACCTTGCTTAGTTGGGTTTCAGAGTCTGTTCACTATCATCAAAGTTGATTGCAAAATTCATCTGTTCGGTTTCATGTATTTTATTTTGAGGGGAGGTGCTCTTTAAAAAAAATTATTTGGCTGCACTGGGTCATAGTTGCAGCATGTGGGATTCAGTTCCCCAACCAGGAGTTGAACCTGGGCCCCCAACATTGGGAATGTGGAGTCACAGCCATTGGACTTATAGAGAAGTCCCCTAGGCTTTGTGAGCCTCTTAATAGTTTTGGTGCTTCCCCCCGCCCCACCCCAATCTTTTAAAAATGTAAAGCCTTTCTTAGCCCACAGGGTATATAGACAGGCTGTGGGCCAGATCTGGGCTGTGGGTTGCAAAATGGCCCTCTCTATGAGCCACTGTGGGGTAGCTGTATTATTACTCCACTTTGCATGTGGAGAAACTGATTTACAAAGGCCAAATAACTTAGTGAGCTCAGCACCCAGGAGGTTATGGAACCAGGATTCCCACGGGCAGCTCCAGACACCACGTGTTCAGTCACTGCACTGTGGTGTCCAGACGCTGAACATATCCAACAGAGCTAGTGATTTATGCCCCAGCATCTCAGAGTTGGAGGAGCAAGATCGCCTGAAGATTGGGTGTAGAAGTGACCCCATAGACATAGCCCTCCAGGCTCCTCTGTCCATGGACTGTCCCAGACAGGGATACTGCAGTGGGTTGCCATTCCCTTCTCCAAGGGATCTTCCTGACCTGGGGATCGAACCCAGGTCGCCAGCTTTGTGGACAGATCCTTTACCATCTGAGCCACCAGGGATGCCCCAGTATGTGGTTTAAGAGTCTGTAAAAGAAGCCTTTCCCTTGCAATGCACTTTCCCCACACCCATGGGTTCTGGAGGTTTAGGGGAGGGTGAGACCCAGGGCCTCAGGCACCATGTGTGACAGTTAGAGGCTGGAGGGAGACCTGGTCTGGCGCCCAGAAGGCTGGAGGGCAGGCTACAGGCAGCCTCTCTGGAAAGCAGGCTAGCCCAGGATGGGAGGCAGAGATCCCACAGTGCACTGTGAGCTGTCCTTGAACCTGGCAGGAGCCTCTACTTGTGTCTGCAGCCTGCTGTCAGGTGTCTTCTTGTTGTAGAGCAAGGATGGAAGCTTTCAACAGGGAAGATGGACATCAGAATAAAAGGAAGGTGGGAGAAACTGCAGTGGAAAAGGAAGAAAACTGGAAGTGATATTCAGGAAAAAAACATAAACAGGCTATGGAAAAGGAATGTCAGACAAGAAAATGAAAAATACTGGAAATAGCAAGTAAATAACAAGTTTGAGAAGATTTTCATAAAAGTCCTGCAAGAAGATGAAGAAAGGCAAAGTAAGAGAAGAAAACTCAAGGTTCAGGAGGTGCAATGTGAAACAGGCAGACTTACAGAAAGAATAAAGTGCAGGGGAGGAAGGAGGAGCAGGTCACCCCAGGTGAAAGGAGGGCCCCCAGCCCACAGAGTGATCACTTTAGGGATTCAGACCAAGACACACTGCTGGGAAAAAATCTTCATGTGAAGAAAAGATTCTAAAAGGTTCCCCAGAGGCAGAATTTTTTTAAAAATCCAAAAAAAAACCACAAACAGAGGCTAGGGAGTGGGAGTGTCAGGCTTTTTAACAGCAGTGCTTCGAGTTAGAAAACGATGCCCCAGTGCCTTTAAGATTCCGACAAAAAATGATTATTTCAGTTTGGAATTCGTTATCTCAAACTACCAGAATGTGCTCAGATATAAAAGTTCTCAAAGTTTACCTCTTAGGTGCATTTGTCAAGGAGTGACTCTTCTCCCCCAAGTGAGGTGACTGCAGGAAAGGGAGACATGGGCCCAGGGACAGGACGGGAGGGAACACTGACTGGATGGAGGTGGAGGGTCAGGACCCGGTGGTCTCTGCTGGGCTAGCTCAGGACCCGCACACTTACCTTTGCATCCCTTCCCTTTGCCATATCGGTGTGGGGCCTCGGCGGAGGGAGAGGAGGGAAGGGGCTGGCGCCTCTTGAATTTCAGGCCTCAGGCTGCCAGGGTTCTAGGAAACCTCAGTGTTGGCCCCTCACCCACCTCTGCCCCCTGCAGGCCACGGGCGCACCAGGTCCAACCGGGTGGGGTGGGCAGCCTCCCTCCATCCTGGCAACAGCAGCTGGTCCCCACCACCGCCATTCCCCACCATGGTTGCATACTTAAGAGTCATCTTTATGGCATCCCACTTCATTATTCCTGGCTGGAGAAGCCCGTGGACAGAGGAGCTCGGCGGGCTAGTCTGTGGGATCTCAAAAGAGTAGGACAGGAGTGAGCGACTCAGCACACATGCACTTGAGCTTCAGCTGGAGCGTGAATGTTAGTTAATTAGCTAATTTTTGTGCCAAGTCAAGGTGCGCCCCTTCTTCACCTAGGTCGTGGTTTCGCCCCAGAGAGGAACCAGGTGTGTCCGGAGTTGCTCGTGGGTCCCAGCCGCCCCTCCCCCAACCAGGGCGCACCTGCGGCTGCAGGGGGCGGGGGTGGACAACAGCCCTCGCGGAGCCCCCGCGGTCACACAGGACGGATGGCAGAGAGAGACGGATGGGGAAGGAGAGGGACGGGGGGCACGGGGCGAGCTTGCAGTCAGGGACCCCTGTCTCCCGCTCAGTGAGCGGTGGGGGTGGGGGAGGGGGTAAGCCTTTCTCCCGCGGCTCCGCAGACCCCCGAGTCCAAGTCTGGCTGAGCGGTGGACAAAGCGCTGTGTTCGGGATCCCTGGGGCCGAGGCTCCAACAGGCGTGACCCCGGGTAGAGTCACCATCTGGGAGGCGCTAGGCGGCCGGCGAGGGGATGGTTTGCGCCGGGGGTGAGGCTGCTTCTGCGCCAAAGAGCGGGCGTGGGGTCCTCGGATGCTGGGAGTCCCGGATGCGTGAGGGTCCTGGATACACAGGGGTCTCGAACGCTGGGGGTCCCGGATGCGCGGGGTCCCGGGTACGCGGAGCACCTGGCTCTGGTGTGGCCCGGACTGGCCACAGAGCTGACTGGCTCCTCAGAGCAGGCCGCGGCGGGGAGGGCTGAGTGCGCTGCTGGCACGGTTTCCACACAATCTTTTTAAACATCTGATCGCTCGTTTTTTAACGGGGTTGCTGACCCAGAAGTGGCAGCGACTCGAGAGGCCTGGATGGAGGACCAGCCTCTCTGAAGTCCGCCGGGGAGGCCTTGGTTTGTACCCAGTCGGCAGACAGAGGATCCTCTAGAGGCGACAGGGCATCCGCGCAGTGTCGCTTCCCATCAGATGGCTTAGGTCCCACACCTGCTGCCCCTTCTGCAAAGTCCATCTTTCTCCGCCTGGTTCCGCTCTGGTAGTGTTTTGTGCCTGTAGACTGCGCACCCCCATCACCGGGGCCGGCCCCCGCCTCCCACCCACAGAGGAGGGGCTGGCCTTGCAGCTAGGCTTGGGCACAGTGGGTGCTGAAGGGCAACCCTTGTTACTGTTATTACAGGAAGTCGACTGACAAAATTCTTACAAAATTTCAGTTGACAAGCTGCAGAAGGAAAATCATGCCCTTCCCCCAGAGCTTGAAAGAAAAAAAAAAACAACCTGTATTAAAGTACTAGCTGTTGTCTGGGGACCTGTCTGGGTACACTTGAGCTCACTCCTTTGGGTGAAAAAACTGTGTTCTGTCAAGCTCTGGTGAAGCAGCTCCAGGCCCCACGTTTTGGAAGTCCTGTGTTTGTTGGTTGGGTACATTCACATACGCACACACAAACGACCTGGTGTGACAGAAAGAACCAGGTTTACCCACTGGCAACATGGGGGACATTTCCAGTGACACGGGGGAGTAAGAGTCAGGAAAGAAGCAGGTCTCCTTTGTAACTGAAATCGGCTTTGTGGTAGATTATGTGGGTCCCTGCTAAGTGGGGTCCAACTCTTTGAGACCCCACGAACAGTAGCCCACTAGGCTCTCTGTCCATGAGATTTCCCAGGCAAGAATACTGGAGTGTGTTGCCATTTCCTTCTCCAGGGGTCTTCCTGACCCAGGGAGGGAACCTGAGTCTCCTGTATTGGCAGCTGGATTCTTTACCACTAGCATCACCAGGACAGATTATAGAAGCTCTCAAATCTAGATGTTTGTGAAAAAGCAAAGCTTCTGAAATAAGAGGTGTTTATTTAAATCCCCGTTTGTCTTTCTCCTCCCCTAGTCTGGTGATGTGGCCCAGAACTCCACCTTGTTGAACCGAATCTCTGAAATAATCATGTAGTCAAGCTTTCAGTCAGCATGCAACAGAAGGCCACAGCCACTCAGTGACCCTGTGGGGAGAGGCTAATGGACACACGTGGTAACATGCAGGAAATGGGGGAGGAGGCAAAGAAGATTCCAGAGAGCTTTTTAGAGGTGGTAGAAAGTGACTACATTTTGGAGTTAGGATGTGTAAGTAATGGCTCTGTGGACAATTCTCTTTCTTTTTGGTAAATATTCTGTTTTAGACTTAAAAAAATATTTTGGGCCAGATTATTTTGTGAAAGGAATAAAGAATGTTAAATTTTTCCCGTAAGGGGGAAACATCTTAATACAACAAATATATCTGAAAGTTCATCCTCTTGGACTATTCACATTCTGCCCACGTGGTCCTTACCCATACGTGCATATAACTGGTATATAAATAGAATTACATTCATATTCCGCTTTTGCACTGATAGAGCATAAGTATTTTTTATGTAGTTCCTCTGAGGATTGTTGATTACATAAACTATTTCTGTAGTTTACTATGACTTCTTAAATTTTTTTAAGCATAAGGTCATTGGGAAAAGGCCTCCCTCCCTTGTACTTTACTCGTTGCTGCTGATTTTGTTAAGATTAAGACTCGCCTGTAAAATATGTGTCTGTGCCAGTCTGTGAAATGACTTAAAACAGAACAAAACAAAACCCCAGCCCCCAAACACAAAGGATATTCTCCCCAGGAACGGTAGAAACAGCACCATTCCCTCACCCACTCTTCCTCACGTGGTCAGTATTGATTGACATCAGCAGTGGACAAGACGATTCAGGGGACGCATGGTCACAGAGCAGTCAGGGAGCCTGGAGACCAGCAGGCGCACCTCCACCTTTGGGTGACACGTGACCCAGGGGACGAGAGGGCTGCAAACTCAGGGCTGCGGTGCAAGGAGGCTGAAGGAGCTGCCGTCCACCTCGGTGGTGTGGGGAGACGTCTGGAGGGGTTGGACTTGAAATTGGGGTCAAGAGTGGTTTGGGAAAGACAGAAGACATTCAACTCTCAGAGACTGAGAGGAGCAGTTCCTGAGGAAGGACCTGAGTTGGGAGAACAGTGGGTACTGTGGGTGGTCTTCCTCAGTGCAGGTGCAGAGTCCACGCTGGGAAACAGTGCCCCAAAAAGCCAGTAACAGCTGGAGCTGGATTGTGTGGCCTCAAAGCTTTATTTAAATGGGACTCACAGATGGTTTATAAGTAGGTGTGTGACTTTAAAATGGAGCTTTAAAATATAAATCTGAGTGGTTTTGTTCCAGATGGGCTGAACAGGGCCCAGCCTGCAGGCAGAGAACACAGTCGAGTGGAGCAAGTGGCAGATACAAATGTGAGAGTTGTTAGCAGAGAAACGGGCTGAAGAGGGGACACAATTTGGGATCGAGGGGAAGGGAGCTGGTGGTCGTTCTGAGGTTTTGAAGGAGGCCCATCGGGAGCAGCGTCCAGCCCTGGCCAACCCTCTGTCAGCTTTGGCTGTGCTCCGTCTGGGATCCAGGTGGGGCCCTGAAGACCAGGGGCACCTCCTTGATCACAGATCAGACTAGGTGTGGACAAGCTCTCAGGAGAACTCTAAAGGGAAGAGAGAAAAGGACAGGGACTCTGGGAATGGCCACATGTAAGGAGAAGAGAGAGAAGGACCAACAGGGCGTATCTAGGAGCTAGACCGTGGGGCTGTAGGGGTCCATCTCTGCATACCAATGGGATTTCAATTTCACCCTCAAACCCCTACACCAGCTGACATGGGACAGCCTAACTCCAAATGCCGAATGCCAAGCCTAGTGACAGATTCAAAGAATTTCAGGGCTGGAGGGGACCCTGGAGGTAACAGTCAGGTGAGGACCAGGGGAAGCTGCTGCCTGCCAGCCAGGTCGTTCCCTGGGTCTCTGGGGAACTGGGGTGGTTCTGGACACTCAGGCCGCAGGGGCTCAGGGCCTGACTGCCTTTAAGCAGTGGCAAAAGAACTGAGCAGTGGCACCAGAGACTGTCTGGCTTGAAACATCTAAAACATTAACTATCCATCCCTTCACAGGAGATTGGAGGAACCCTAGCAGATACAGCTGGCTACCTAGCTAGCTGTGCTCCTATTGTGAGCAGTCAGAGCTTTCTCTTTCGACCTGGGCAGATTGAAATGCTTTAAAAAAGCACCAGGAATGCTTTTTGGGAATCAGTTTTCCATCACGTGAGTTGGCTGGATTCCAGGGAGTTTATTCATCGACAGAGGAGTTGGATAGGGGACAAGCATAAACACAACCCTCAGACCTCACTTTTGTCCCTGTTCATCTCTTGTCCTTTGAGCCAGCACAATGAAAGTGCTTCAATAAGCAGGGTCAAGTAGGATGGGCCAGAGAGAATGTGAAAGCGAGATTACAGCTGTGATTAGAGGCTGAATGCCCTTGGTCATGTGGCGTGAACTAAGACCACCTTTATTATAAACAGCCGCTTGGCTCTTGGAGGCACAGAATAGATGATGACTGCATTTTAAACTGTTTTGTTCAAGTGAATGAAGCACAGTCATTTTGGAAAACAGGGAGGCAAAATTTTGAAAGAGTTGAAAAGTTTTCAAATGCTCGTATTTTTAACATTCCTGAGGGACTTGGGTCACTTTAGTCCCCACACAGTGTAGGAACTGATACCCTTTACTAGTTTAGCAGCATCGGGTTGTTTGGCTTTGGATCCATGTGTAAGTGAAAGTTGGTTAATTTGGGAAGTGTGTCCACCAAGCTGTCCGGAATTCGCTGGAGTGATCTTGGGCGGGGAGATGTCCTCCCATGGGAGTGCTGGTCTCTTTGGGAAGCAGAGGGGCAGATACATCACAAGTCTCAGTGTGGTTTCTGTCTTTTGATCAGTAATTCCACTTCTACGAATGTGTCCTAATGAAACAGGGATGTGGAAGAGATTTATGTACAACATAGACTATTTAAAAGAGTGAAAAATTGGAAATAATTTACATGTCCAACATATAGATTCTGCTTAAACAAACTATCATAAATTTATATGGTGGAAAGTCAGGAAGCCTTTAAAATTATGAATTTGAAGAAAATGTATTAACCTAAAGAAATGTTCATAATATAGTAGGGAAAAAATCAGAATAAATATGATCATTTAGAAAATATCTATAGAAAAATCAAAATGTTAGCAAAGATTTATCTCTGGGTGGTGGGATTTTAAATGTCCTGTACATTTTTCTTCCTGCTTTGATCTTTGTACTTTCAGTATCACATATCTTGGTATAGATTTTTTGGGGGGCTTTTGAAGCTATGGGTGGGATCTTCGATTAATCCTGGCAAATTCTCAGCTGTGGCTTTTCAAATATTGTCTCTGCTCCTCTCTGTTCCCTGTCCTGGTTACTGATTAGGCATACCTGGGACCCTCCCTCTCTGTCCTCATGACATGGAACCTCTTTTTCATGCTTCCCATTTCTGTGACTCTCTGAGCAGCATTCTGGTCATCCCTTCAACTGTACCTTTAGTATTTCTTCAGCTGTGTGTTAAATCTATCTGTTGTCTTAAATTTCAACTATTGTTATTTTTAAAAATTTCTAGAACTCCTGTTTGGTCATTAGTTATAATTTCTTGTTCTCTGCACTTATTACTAACCTTGCCTTTTAACATAGTAGGCATAATTCAATTATACTCTGATAAGTCTAGAATCTGAATTCCTTGTAGGTCTATTTCTGCTTTCTGTTGTTTCTGTTTAATCTCACTCATGGAGCCTCATTTCATTTATTTATTTTTTAAACTTTTATTTATTTATTTTTTTGCCACGCAGCTTGTAGGATCTTAGTTCCCTGACCAGGGATTGAACCTGCATCCCCTGCCGTGGAAGTGTGGAGCCCTGGGGTGAGGAGCTGAAGGAGAGGTGACTGTAGAGGCACAGGAGCCCATGGATGAGGGGCTCAGCCCCAGAGCTGATGGCACTTTGGCCTACTCAGGGCAAACTCAAGGTCTGTCTCAGTAGAGCTGGTTTTACAGAAGGAATCCACCAGCCTGGCCAGGAGAGAGTGTCTCTGAAACCATACCCTCCACTGCTCCAACCTGCATCAGAGGAAGTTTAGATGGTCGAGCAGAACCCAATCTGAAGTGCAGGGGCTGGGATGAGGGGGTGCCCCTTCCAGGCAGCTCTGCCCATCCTGCCCCTCCCTCAACCCATGGGGGACCCAGCAAGACAGAGGCTGGGCAGGACAGTCTCAGGGTGTCCGTTCCTGGCCCTCGGGCCTCCTGTGGTCCCACCCCCTCCATCCGGAGGCCACGGATCACTTCTCATCAGGGGTAGTGTCCCAAGGCAAAGCTTAGAGGGTGAGTGGAGCGAATCTCGAGGCCTGAAACACAGAGGAACAGGGAAGGACCGTTCCAGCTTCAGCTGGGTTTGCCAAATGGGTCAACTCCAAAATGTGAGGGTTCCTGGTGGCTGTTTTGTGTCTCATCCAGATTAAATCATCTGAGTAATAGAGGCAGTCTCGGAGACCTGGCTGTGCAGACATGCCGGATGGAGATTTTCCTGTTGCGTTAATGGTTAAAGAGCTAGTTTCTTAACCATGCCTTCAGCGAGGTTGAGAAGGGATGCGCCTTCCAAGCAGGCACTACCAGCCAGCTCCACGTGGTCATCCTTTCATCATATTGTCAGTGGGTCGCTGTTTATGATATAAAACACAGTCTGCTGTGGAGTGTGGCCCCACATACATTATCAGGAAGGTAAAGTTATTAGTAAAAAATGAACCAGGTGGGACAAGGTACAGTTTTTGGGACAAGGACTGATGAGATGCAGAGGAGGTGCGAGGTAAGGTGTGACAAGCACCGGGCTCAGCATCACCACTGTTCACTGGCTTGTAAACAAGGAGCTACTGGGACCCTGTGCTGTCCTCCAGCCGCGGGTGCACAGAACCCACCTCTGCGGTCAGTGCAGAACAGTGTGGATGCCTCATGGCCCCATCCCAACCAGCACCCATGTAGGCAACCACGACACTGTCACACCTCCAAAAGCAAACAGGCTACCCACAAAGAATGGTCAGGAGACTTGAAGAGTTTTATTTTGTACTGTTAAAAAAATGTAGGTCATGGATTCATCTGTATAAATAAATTTTCTGGCAACAGTGGTTAACTTTTAACCTCCCACTCAAAAACTTCACAACTTCAAGCATTTGAACTGTACTTAGAGATTTCCCAACGCTGGCTTCAGTTGTATAAGGTATATTCTCACAGTAATTAACTGACTCATAAAGTCGAAGAATTTCTTTTAAAGTTCAAATCTTTACTAGTATGTAAAGGACAAATGTGCACTCTCTTGATCAGTATCCATTTTAACAAGACTATTTGCTTCATTTTTCCTGAAAGATAGTAAATGGGGAAAAATAGGCATATCTGTACAATTCAGATCAAAGCACAAAATGCCATTTAAAAAATAAATACCTAAGGCATACTTGTCACACTTTTACTCAGTTTCCTCGGCCATTCAAACTTATCTCAAGGGTCCGCCTCTCACAGGCTCTCCTGCCTGCCCGCCACATCTCTGCCCCTGTTGGGTGGCTGCTTGTCACTTGTCATGAAGGGTGTGGTTTGATGTCCTGGGCTTCAGAGACCTGTCAGAAACTCAGTGACTGTATGGAATCTTTTTTTAGTACGGTTTGGCAAATATCCCAAATATAATTCAACTCTAAGTTAAAGTCTCAAACAGAGATAAGGCTAAGAACTTCTAGACTTGCTGGGCGGTCCAAAGGCTCCGGGGGGCGTAGGGCTGGAAAACCGTTGAGCCCCAACCTGAAGTGATGCAGACCCTCTGTCTTCCCACAGCAGACAGGCACCACAGCCTCCACCCGGCCGCAGCATCTCCGGGAAGGCCGCCCGGCTCCGGCTCGAAGGCTGCTGGGAGAATCTTTGGAGGCCCCCGGCCCCTGTGCCCCCTCCCGTCTCGGATGCGCCCCCCCGCTACCTCACAGCGCTAGGAACAGCAAGCACTGACACACGGACCCGACCCTCGCTCGCCCCCTCCGCCCGCTCCAGCCCCTCCCACCTCCAGGCCGCCACCCGCCGGTGAACGCCCTGGGCCTGGACGCTGGGCCGCCGCTAGATGGCCAAGTCGCCGGCCCTGGCCCGGCCGCCGCTGGACTTACTGGCCTTGCTGGACCGGCCGGGGTCTGCGGGGGGCTCGGGGGGCGCGTGCAGCTCCACGGCCGTCACCGCCCCCTCCCCGTGGCTGTCGCCCGAGCTCCCCGCCGCGCCCTCCGGAAGGGACTGCTGGGGGGCCCCAGCGGGGGTCGCGGCTGCAGGAGGCGTCGACGCGGGCGGGGAGGCCTTCTTGGCCGAAGTCTGCGGCTCAGCCTCGCGGTTGGCCCAGTTCTGCGCCGGCGCGCGCAGGCCCTGGTTGCCACCGCCGCCGGGGGTTCCGGGGGTGTCGGGGGTCCCGGGCAGGGCCGCGGGCGGGGGCGGCTCGGGATAGCCCGGGGCAGACGCCTGCCCCAGGGAGGAGGCGGAGGGCGCGTAGTAGGGCGGGAACCCGATGGTGACGGCGGGCGGGGCGGAGTTGGGGGGCAGGAGGAGGGGGCTCCCCCCCACCAGCTTTGCGGACCCCGCCCTGGAACCAGGGGTGTCCGGGCGGAAGGGGCTGGTCATCCCCTGTTTCAGCTTCTTCCAGCCCAGGTGGTAGATCTCCAGCACGTTGAGGAGTAGGGACAAGCAGGCCACGGCCAGCATGAAGAGGATGAAGATGGTCTTCTCCGTGGGCCGTGAGATGAAGCAGTCCACCGTGTTGGGGCAGGGCCAGCGGTCGCAGCGGTACAGCGGCTTCAGCTGGAAGCCGTACAGGAAGTACTGCCCGGCGATGAAGCCCACCTCGAACAGCGTCTTGAAGATGATGTTGAAGACGTAGGTGCGGAGCAGGGCGCCGGCGATGCGCACCTTGCCGCGGTCGTCGCGCACCGGGGCCGGGCCCTGGTGCCCCTCGGCCGGGCTGGCGGCCTTCGGCGGCTCCTCCTCGCGCTCCTTCCGCTTCTCCTCCATGCGCACCAGGTGCAGCACGTGGCCCAGGTAGATGAGCGTGGGCGTGGACACGAAAATGATCTGCAGCACCCAGAATCGCACATGCGAGATGGGGAAGGCGCGGTCGTAGCACACGTTCTCGCAGCCGGGCTGCTGCGTGTTGCAGGTGAAGTCCGACTGCTCGTCCCCCCACACCTCCTCGGCCGCGGCCCCCAGCACCAGGATCCTGAAGATGAACAGCACCGTCAGCCAGACCTTGCCGATGACAGTGGAGTGCTCCTGGGCGTTCTCTAGGAGTCTCCCCAGGAAGCTCCAGTCGCCCATCGCTTCAGACTGCTAACCTGCAGGGGAACAGGCTCGTTACTAGGCCGGCTGGCCAGGCGAGCCGAGGGCACAGCCCCCGGGCAGCCCTGGGCCCCGATGTGTGTGGGATATGGGGAGCTCTGCTCCCCCTCCCCAGCGGGAGCCCTCCAGGGAAGGTTGTGAGTGTCCATACACCTATGCAGGAGCAGGTGTGTATGTACATGCACATGTTTGTACGTGCACAGGTGTGTGTACATGCCCAGCTGTGCACGTACATGTATACGTGTGTTTGCAGACACAGGTGTGTGTATACGCATACAGGTGTGTATGTACATGTGAAGCACATGTGTGTGTACAGGTGTGTATGTACATGTACAGGTGTGTATGTGTGCAGCACAGGTGTGTTTGTATGTACATGTCCAGGTGTGTGTATGTATATGTATGGGTGCAAGTACAGGTGTGTGTGTGTGTGGATGGATGCAGGAACAGGTGTGAGCATGCCCGGTGTCCCCCTGAGCGGGGTTTGATAACTGTCCCCAGCACCTGTGGCCCTGAGCAGAGGACATGCTGCACTGGTGCCAGCAGGAGGGAGGCAACCGCAGGCCCCAGGAGGGCTGCCTGAGGGAAGCCCCCGCCCCTTCCAGGCCTCCTCTACCGGTGGCTCTCTGGCCCTGGCGCTCTGCACACAGCTGGGCCGATTCCTAACCTGACCGCTGGTGTCGTTCAGAAAGAAGGGCCTTGTGAGGTCTCGGGTGACTGCCGAAGGCCGGCGGGCGATAGGAGGGTCGACTGGTGTAGGGGAGGACAGAAAGGGACACTTCGTGAAAACGGAACAGAGCAGGACTGGTGTGCACGCCCAACCAGGGAGGACGGGCCGGGGGAGCGGGGCGATAGCCTGTCCTTCCCAAAGGAAGGGGCCTGTGTCCCGCGCCCGTGGGGCCGGACTGCGGGCTGCAGTGCTGGGGCGGGGCGGCCGCATGGCCCCGTATCCTGCGGAAGGACCGGCTGGAGGGAGACAGGCCGGAGAGATGGGGGAGGGGGGTCCAACTACAGGGGGAGGGCCTGGGCTGAGCCTGGACGGAGGCAGGGCCCTGGATGGGGGCCGCGGGTGCTCCAGGGAGCGTATGCTCTGAAATCTTGTTTTATCTGTTATCTGTATTACTGTTTTCCCCTGAGTCTTCTGGGAAAAGTGACTTCTAGGAAATTCTAACCTTAGGGGTAGAGGGTCAAGCAGCACCCCCAGCTTCCCCAGACCAGACCCCGCGGGGCAGCAGGTGCGGGGGAGGAGGGGAGCCCGAGGGGCTGGACCCGCGGAGCTGGGACGCTGGCGGGCTTAGGGGGAGCCGGTGACTAAGGCGTCCACTTCGGGAGAAGAAGCAGAGAAGAGGCCCTTTGATCTCACGACGAGGAGGCCACGGATGCCCTTCCAGTGACCCGGCCGCGGGCCAGGCCCGGGGAGCACGTGGGGCGGGTTGGAGACCCCGGGGTGAGAGGGACCTGTCAACCTGGGCCCCGGAGGAGGAGGATGGGCGCTGTGGGCTCCTGTTGCCCGGAGGAGGGAGGGGGAGGGAGGGAGGGAGGGAGGGGGGTGGGGGGAGGGAGGGGGAGGGGGGAGGGAGGGAGGATGGGGGAGGGGTGCGGCAGCTGCAAGGAGATGAGACTCCTCTCCCGAGAGTCAAGAGGGCTTCTTTCAGGCAAGGACAGGCTCAGAGCTGGAGAAGAGTTTGGAACGTGGGAACAGAGCGGTCAAGCCGGGGTGCCCTGGAGAAGCCGGGAGCTGGAGGTGGGTTGGGGGGCTTGAGGAGAGACCGGGCATAACAGGGCTCTCAGAGCGGAGCAAGCCTGCTGGGCTGGGCAAGTGAGGACGGAGCAGAGGAGACCCGGCGGAGATGGGGAGAGGGGTGGGGGTAGAGCTGGGGAGGGGGGTGGGGGTGGGGAGGGGGTGAGGGTGGGACTGCGTGGAGCAGGTCAGAGGTCCAGTGAACGGGAGGCAGGTGGACCACTGCGGTCAGTTACCAGAGCCTGGGCTCTGACTCTGGGTGAGTTGGGAAGGTACTGGCGGGGCGGGGCGGGGCGGGGCGGGGGGGGGGGTGCGGCGTTGAACAGCTGTGATACAATCCCACGTCTTTATGGGACCAGTGGTACTGGTGCTGAGAACTATCTCCGGGACAAGGGTGAAAGCGGAGGGGCGGAGGGTCAGAGGGTGGTGGGGTGGGGGCAGAGGACGAACAGTTTTATTTAGGAACGTTCAGCCTGAAATGTCTATTAGACACGCATTAGAGATCAAGTAATCACGAAACCCTGAGACAACACTGAGGTCCTCTAAGGACTGGGACGGGGGCAGGGCCGGGGGTGGGGAAGGCAGTGCAAAGGGGCTGGAGATCAAGCCAGGTGCTCCAGCATCCAGAGGACCATGAGCTGCCCACCTGGAAATGCAAGTTTTAGTTGAGACTCTAGAATGAACAAGAGCAAAATGTACAATTTGCATTGCACTAGACTCCCTTTTGTAACAGACTGACACTAGAAACACTCCTACTAGGTTTATGAATTGGAGGCAATAGAATGACCAGGCATATTCATTCCGTGTTTTCTTGTGATTTCCTGGAACACCACAAGTAGGATCTGGATACTGACGTGCAAGCCAAACCAGAAAGAGTTCTATGTTTAACTAGTACCATTTGCCAGGGTTTGGCATGGGCAGTAGTGGCCTGGATGCTATTTTTTTGCAATCCCTGACTTGGCACAAAGCTAAAAGGAATTGGTAGGCTGTGAAAAGTGGGTTTGGTATAGTGAAAAGTGGGCTATTCTGGTTATCTTTTTAGCCATTGGAAAGACTGTTTCTTTCGCTTTTTTTCCCCCCACATTTTACATGCCTATTTCCAGCTCTCACACTTAAGACAATAATTTCTATATGCCAAGAGACCTAGCCTATGGCATTACGTACTTGCATGCATGCTGACTCAATGGGCATCACCGACTCAATGGACTTGAGTTTAAGCAAACTCCAGGAGATGGTGAAGGACAGGGAAGCCTGGGGTGCTGCAGTCCATAGGGTCACAAAGAGTCGGACATGACTGAGCAACTGAACAACAACACATGCTAAGCTGCTTCAGTCGTGTCCAACTGTTTGTGACCCTATGGACCGTAGCCTGCCGGGCTCCTCTGTCCATGGGATTCTCCAGGCAAGAATACTGGAGTGGGTTGCCGTGCCCTCCTCCAGGGGATCTTCCCAACCCAGGACTGAGCTTGCGTCTCTTATGTCTCCTGCATTGGCAGGTGGGTTCTTTACCTCTAGCACCACCTTTATCATACTTACCACACCTTTTTATAATTCTGGTCTGACTCTTTAAAGAGGAAATCGAACTGAAAATAAGTTTCTCAAAATAACAAAAGATTCATTCTTCTGCTCTTTGGAGGTGACCCTAACACGTGGCTTTGGAATCCCAAGAGCAAGACGGAAGCCAGGCCTGTAAGAGCCGGCATAGAAAAGATCAACCACAGAGACGAGCATGAAAGAGGAAAAAGCTGAACCTCCAAAGTTTCACACTGACTAACGGGACACTTGTTCTCCAGAAGAAAGGGAATGACGACAGCAAGAGGCAGGACACCCAGCGGCAGTGGCTGCAGACACACTCCACGCCTCAAAGGACAAGTCCTCCAGCTTCATTCTTCATATGTGTCACAACAATCTATTTTTATTTGTTGCATATGAACTTTAGGCAGAACTTGTCAAGTTCCACAAAAATCTGAGACACAGTTTTGATTGGAATTGCATGGAATTCACAGATGAATCAAATTTACCTCTTTACAATCTAGTGCTCCCACTGCTGAGCACTACTGCTCCATAGATGAAGGGCATCTTTATGCCGTTAGGATGCTGACCCAACTGGTCTTACACACCTTTTGTTAGACTTATTCAGAGATAACTTTGTAGTTGTTCTAATTCTTCATTCTAAATAGTTGTTTTCATTATAATTTCTGAATAGTTGTTATCGGTACCTAGGAACCTTATTCAGAGAAGGCAATGGCAACCCACTCCAGTACTCTTGCCTGGAAAATCCCGGGGATGGAGGAGCCTGGTGGGCTGCCACCTATGAGGTTGCACAGAGTCAGACGTGACTGAAGTGACTTAGCAGCAGCAGCAGGAATCTTATTTCTGTATATTGATCTTGTATTCAGCAACCTGGTAGAAAGCCCCTCCTAGATGGACCAGTCAGGAGATTCCTTTGGATTTTCTGTGAAAGATGCACAATCCTATCCTCTTAAGAAGAGATGTGTCTCTTCCTCTTCTAATTTGAATCCCTGTCTTTTCTTTTTCTTGTCTTCTTGCATTGGCTTGGACTTCTGGTACAATGTGGAATGGTGACATTTTCCCTGGTTTCAGCCTGAAAATGATGCTTCTGAAGTTTTATCATTGAGTGTGATGTTTCAACTTGTATCAGGTGGAGAAATTTTCCTTCAGTCTTTGTCTGCTTTATTTTCTAAATCATGAATGAATATTGGATTTGGTGGAATACTTTTTTCTCTGCATCTATGGTGACTTTCAGATGGTAAAGCATCTTCTCGGTCGTGACTTTATTTTTAATATATGATCAAATTAAACTGGCTACAACTTTATTTTAGATTATTGTTTGTTCATACTTGAGATTGATCTTATTGTTTTTTGTACTGTCATTGGATTTTGAAAAAAAAGTTATTTTAAAATTCTCTGTGTAAAAAGCTTGTATAAAAATGTCCAATAGGCTGCACTTGCCCTCTGTGATGGCCCACACTCTGTCTCCGGAGTGTGCTCTCTCTGAATCTGAATAAATCTACTTCTTACCTAAAGAGAAAAAAAAAAATGTCCCATGAAAGCTCTTGGGCCTAAAGTCTTTTTGTTTATTTTGAGTGGTTGGGAGGACTAGCTCACAAATTCAGTCTCATTAGCTGTTATTAACAGAAGTAGGTTTGCTAAAGTCATTTTTGATCATTTATATCTTTTAGAGAATTTTCCAATTCATCCAAGTTTCAAATTTATTGGCATAAAATTATTCATGGTGTTTTCTTATGATGCTAAGACTCCATGATATCTGTAGTTAGATTCCTTTGTTTGGTTCCAAATATTGTTTGAGACTGTTAAAGTATTAGTCTTGTTAGAAGTTTTTCTTTTAATAAAGAATCAATTTTGATATGCAATTTAAGAGTATCCTTGACCTTAGTGTAAAATTACTTCTTATTATATCCAGGGGTTTCCCTTCCTAATTTTAAATGGAAATTTAACTTTTCAATAATCTGAAGCTGTGGCAGGAAATATCACTCTCACCCAGAACTGACTGATTTAGTGAAATTATAAAAAACTAACTTTTCAGCTTCCTTATTAGTAATTCTAAAGCATTTCTAGGTTGTATATTTTACTGTCAAAGAATAAATCTCCAGAAACATGAAACTGTTTTAAATTCATATTTTAATTTCATTATCTTATTTATTCATTAAGAATGTATGAAAACATTTATAAAAGTTCCTGCTATCCATGTATTATTATTATTATTCTCATATCTTCTCTTTCATGGGGGGAATTTAATTACTTATGAATTTGCAAAAAATCATATGTTCCTTAATCTTAATTTGGTGAAGGTAAATATGGGTGACACTATGATTTTTAGGCAAAAGGAAGGACTCACCAGTCTTTGTTTTTGACCTTCTGTAACATACAAACTTAGTGAGAGCTAATTTTAAGTCAAAAGCAATTTAAGCAACTATGTTAAAGAACAAATGTCTTCAAGCTTGTATATTCAAGAATGGCAAAATTAAAAGTACACTTAAGATTTTAGCCACAGCATTTTTTCTTAAAATACTTGAATAAAATAAATATTCCCTTCAGCTACGAGTATCACATCACAGTTCCACAATTAGAGTTCTAATATTAAGCTAGAAAGTTACCAGCTGGTTGTGCTTCAGTTCAGTTGACAGAAAACGTAGATAGTCTGCAGTGAAATTAGAAACATGACTGTCTTCCAAGGCTATTCATGCCACGCTGGGCACCCTCTCCAAGCCCTTCAAACAGTCCCCTGCCCACTGCCTTGTCAGCTCCTCCCGCCCTTTATTAAACCACGTTGCACATTTCTAGAATGAACTCTGCGAAAGACCGAAGAACACCATTAGTAATTTTCACTCACTCAAGTGTTTTATCTAGACATTTTAGTGATGTGTTACTTTTAATGTACTTCAACATTAGCCCTCAAGGTTTTAATAACTGAATAGTGAAAAAAAAAGTGGTCACCCTCATGTCAGTGTACAACCTTCTGAAGGCTGGTTTGGGCCAAGAGTAAATAACAATCAAGAAAACTATAGGGTGTGACAGCTTCCTGTGTTCTGAGCAGCTCATTATGCCTGAAACACAAGGTCAGGATGTCTGAATAGTACACCAGACACTGACCTCATAAATGCAGTTAGAAGGTAATTTCTCTACTTAAATCCCAGTGACACCTTTCAGGAATCTTATTCATAATCCATGAAAGGAACATGGAATCGCAGCATCTTAGAGCTGGAATGACCTTAGAAGTGGCCCTACTGTCATCCTCACTTTGCAGATCAGAAAATGGAGGCCCAGAGAGGTTCTGTGATTTCCCTGAGGTTGCACAGCATGCAGGGCTGAAGTTGGCACAAGAACTCCTGACTTTCTGCTCTGGGTCCCAGTCCACGTGACCTCATGGGATTAAGCACCAGGCACACGGTCCAGATGACAACAGGTGCCTTTTGAGCTGTTTCTACCACACTTTAAAAGAGACGTGTAGAAACACGGGTTAGAGTATGTTTTAGGCTTTGCTCTTTTCTTCCAGTCCAGAATGTCTAAAATTTTCAAATATTTTTGACTGCTAACAACAGCCAGCTACCTCATCATATAAATTGGAATTGTCATTTTAAAGCAAATTCAGGTATTTTCTTTACTCTTGCTTAGTGAACAAAACCTCACAGCCTTATGGCATTTTATTGTTCCATTTATATTACAGACACAAATTATATCTGTCAAAATGTTTTCTATGTTCTGCAGAAATAATAATTTCTATAGTATAAATAGAATTTTCTTATTTGAATCTATTTCTATTAGTACAAAGCAGAACTCTCTTCTCTGTTCTAGAATAAAAGATTCATTTTAAAGCTAAGAGGAAATGGAGTTTCATGAATATATGAGCATTCAGGAGCTAATCATGTGATCCAAGTGAAAAAAATTAAGTGATTTTTACATTAAGCATCATTTATCAATAGTCTATTAACAGGAAACTTAAAGCAAGCCACAAACTTCAAATTAAAGAAAACGTAAGAATGCAGAAACCTTACATGAATCATTAGTGTCACACCTTTGAAGACACAGAGATTCCAAAAAGCAAGCAGCATAGTACTAATCTAGCTCTTGAGATACATCTTCCACCAGTGTGGGAATTAAAAGTAACATGAAAATCTATTGCTATTTTATTGCTTTTAAGAATTACATTGAAATTGCAAAAACATAGTGTTTTTGGAGACATGTGTGTGCTATTTAGGGCCACATGTATTGGATTTTTTGCCCTCTTCAAGTTAGTAAATATTTATCAAATGCTTATTACGTGTGTGGGACTGTGCTACACATGGAGTGACCAAAATAATCCAGACCCAGTCCACCCTCTCATCGAGCGGGAGAGGCAGGCTTGTCAAACCGCTCAAAAGGTAGCACCACATGCGTTACATGGTGCTGGGCATGGCCGTGGTGGGTGGGGAGACCAAACACCGCACAGGGAGAAAGGGGGGTACATTAAGATGGCAACTGAGTTTGGCTGAATTTTTTCCCATACAGACCCTGGGCAACCTCAAAGGCCTTCACACTGTCTAGAATGTTCTGGGAATATTTTAGTACATTACAAAGACTATGTGCTTATTGCTATATTTACGTGCTGTACTAAGGTAAAATCCTAAAGACATGTGTGTCCTACTTATTCTGTAAAAGGTGTGTGTTCAAGTAATGGTAACAAGTGAAAGGCAAATTAGATTTAAATTCTTGACTCGTGTGAGACTGTGTAAAATGGCTGTGACTATAATTATTTTATAGTTTCAAATGCGCAGGGTAAAAGTTACCTTAGTTAAGAAAATGAACACAAAATGTAAGAACATTCAAAGAAATTATGTCAAAATTCTCTTTCTCGTTGGCCAACAATGAAATTCTGTTACACGCCATTATTATCAGGCAGCTTTAAGCCAATTAGCATTTGCTGGTTGACACGAACAGCATTGTCTAATCTGTTACAGTTGTAAAGTTTCTGTGAATTACTTTTCACTACAAAACACGTGCACTGCCCTCAACAGATGCTTATCTCGGCAAGAACCAAACTGCTGAACCAGTGGAATCAGCGCCAGATTAGCTGAGGTTTACTTTGAATACACTGACCTTTGGGAAATAAGTCCGTTTTCCACTCTAATCTTTTAATGTCTGATTTGCAATACATTTCCCAGCACACGGAGGGCCTGCCAGCGAAGTGAAGCCCATGTCATAAACCATCATTTTGAATTCTTGGGTGATTAAAAACCAAAGCGCCATCCACTCCCCTGCTGTTTGCATATGAACATTTTTAAATGGCACATTTGGGCGAAACCTTGATGAAGCAAACCCTGTCGGACTGCCCTGGTTGCTGAAGTCCATGTCGCAGCTGCTCTGGACCGAGGGGTCTGCCCACCGGGATGAAAGGGTCTCACCCGGCCTGACAGCGAGCACGTGCCCGCGCCCTCAGCCCCAGAGCGCGGCCGTAAGAGCGCAGAGGCGGGACCAGTCCACTCTCCGCAAATTCTGCTGAAACCCGCCGCCACGCGCACACGAGGCAAGAAACGAGGCCGAGGCGCTCAGAGCCAGTCTGTCTTTAAAAAAACTTTGAGAGAGTTTCTTAAAGGAGCGCAGGCGAGCCAAAACCTTGGGGAAGAGCGGCGCGCCCAGCGGGAGCGCCGGCGCCCACAGGGTCTCTGGGCAGGTCCGGGGCCCCTCAGGGGCGCAGCCCAGGGAAAGGTCTGAAGCCATCCCCGGCCACACCCCACACCCCGAAAAAGCCATAGTCGCGCCGAGCTCCAGAGGTCCCCAGGAGTGCCCGAGCCGCGCCGACCGGCCCGCTGTTCCCAAACTTGCCCGCACCCCCAAGGGTCGCCCCCAGTCCGCGCTTACCCGCCGCGCCGACCCGGTCGCTCCTCCCGCGGGCAGGTCTCGGGCCGCTCTGCCGGACACCCCGTCTCCGTGCGCTCGGCTCGACGCGTGCGCCCGGCCACCCGGGCTCCCCGCCCCGGCGCCATCCCCGTGCCCCGCGCTGCGCCCCGCGCCCGGGCCCCGCGCCCCGCCCCGCGCCCCGCCCCATCCCCCGCCCACACCCCACATCCCACACTCGCACCCCCCATCCTGCACCCCGCGCCAGGGCCCCGCGCCCCGCCCCGCCGGGTCCCGCCCACATCACTCGTCCCACGCTCGCACCCCGCATCCCGCTTCCCGCCCCTAGTTCACACGCAGAACTCCCGCATTCCACACTCGCATCCTCCCGCTTCTCCCCGGCCAAGCTGTGGCTCCACGTCCCGCACCCCCCACCCCGCACCTCCCGCCCGCTCGCTTAGGGCAGTAGGGGTGCGGGTGTGGGACGTGAATGCGGAGTGCAGGCTCCACGCAGGGTGCGGGGTGCCCGGTCGCAGCGGCCCACGCTGTCGCGGGGGCAGTAGTGGTGCTGGCCGGGGGCTATAAATAGCGCAGCGAGCCTGGCGCGCGTCAGACACACTTAATTCAGTCCAGGGCCCTGGGATTCTTTTTTTTTTTTTTGGAAAGTAATTAGCCTCCAACTAATAAAAATAAAAAAAAAAAAAAAAAAAGAACAACTGAGTCTCTGGTTGCTTCCAAGGTTGCTTGATTAGCGCTCAGATCTGCCGAGCAAGCTGCGCGCCCCGCAGAGTTTACCTGTTCAGGTGGGATCTGAACTTGAGGGCAACCCACGGGAAAGAAAGCTACGCTGGTTAAAGACTCGTCTAAAACACCTTCCCTTGTAGAATTTGGACGTATGTGTGTGTGTGTTTGTGTGTGTGTGTGTGTTTAGTAAGTGATGGTTACCTGGACCTAGGTGTTTTGGTTGTTAGGGCTTTTGGGGTTGTTGTTTTTTTTTTTTTTTTTTGGTTTTTAGGTTTTGTTTTTAAATAGAGAAATATTACTATAGAAGGCTTCCCTGGTGGCCCATACAGTAAATAATCTGCCTGCAATGCATGAGACCGGAGTTCCATCCCTGGGCCAGAAAGATCCCCTGGAGGAGGGCATGGCAACCCACTCCAGTATTCTTGCCTGGAGAATCCCAAGGACCGAGGAGCCTGGCAGGCAACAATCCATGGAGTCACAAAAAGTCGGACACGACTGAGTGACCAACACACACACACACATACACAATAGGTCTTCAGATATTTTCTCACTTTTTAATTCTCTCTGAGAAGTGCAAGAATAGTTTTATTTTTTCTTGATCATAGAACTAAAATTTCTTAATATTTATAGCCTCTTTGCCGAACACTTATTGGTATCCCACGGCTAAAATATGTAAATACAACACTGCAATGATTTAAAACTTTTAATTAAAAATGCAGATTTAAAATGGTATTGTGTCACTCAAATACTTGCGCACCATGTCATAGCAACCTGATTCACAATCGCCAAAAGGTGGGGACAACTCCATGAATGGCTTAAAAAATGTGCTTCTATGCAGAATGAAATATTATCCACCCTAAAAAGGGGAGGAGATTCTGACACAGGCTGCCACACAGATGACTCTTGAGGACATGATGTTAAGTGAAGTCAACAGTCACAAAATACCGTATAATTCCACTTATGAAGTATCTAAAGTTGTCAGAAAGTAGGGTGGTGGGTGCAGGGGCAGGGCTGGATGGGAGTTAGTGTTTAGTGGGAACAGTTTCAGTTTGAGAAGATGAAGTTACGATGGTGGTGCAGAGCAGTTCGAATGTACTAACAGAGAACTGAACGATTAAAGTGGCTAAAATGGTAAATTTTATATCATGTAGGTTTTACTACAATAAAAAATTTCAGTGACATTGTGTAAAGACTACCAAAATTAGGAACCAGTGGCTTCTTTGCACGTATATTCTCTACCTAGACAACTAAGATGTTAATCGTATGGTTTCAGTTTTAGGTGTAAAGACTGCCCATTTGGTTTCAAGAGAGATTGTGGTTAGAATAATTTCAGGGAAAAATACATATATATACAAATACATACGCATATGCCAACCTGCTTAGAGCTGAATCCTCAACCGATAGACCCCATTTCCACATGCGAGTAATATGTGTATCTGAAAAAAGCGTGCAGTGAAGACAGCCCGGAGACCCACGCTCGTGGTCCCTGGAAGGCATCGCCCACTCTGGTCCTTCCCGGAGACCTCAAAGATGCGCTCGCCTCTGCTGCCTTCTGGCGGTCAAAGCCGGAACTAACCTTCAGGGCCTGTGTTGAATCTGGGTGCATCTGCGTTTTGTATACAAAGAGAAGTTCAACAAATACTCCTTCAATATAGATGTCCTTCCTGAATACGATGGCCCAGAGTAAACACAGTAACCCTGCTGTAATCGTGGATAGCAGAATTTTTTGGTGCTTTTCTTTAAATAGCCAGATTTAAGGTTCATAAAAAGTTGTTACTTGGTTTTTTCCTTTTAGTTTAAAATTCATTACATACTTATACTAATAGGTGATGCATGGTATTTTAGTTACTTGTGAGGTGTACATATCTTCTATGGTACTTTTGAAAATTAATTCAACTACTATTTTTATAAAACATCCGCTCATTCAAGGCCACGGATGAGTGCTGGAAGAGGTGTGAAGATCCCCACTTTCTCCACTCAAAGAATTTCTTGTGCTGAGCTCTGGGCCCTATCCTGCCCACTGGAGGAATTTGCAGCCTATTCTGAATTGCTGTTGTTGTTTTGTTGGTAAATTGTGTCTGACTCTGTGACCTCATGGACCGTAGCCCGCCAGACTCCTCTGTCCATGGGATTCTCCAGGTAAGAATACTGGAGTTGGTGGCCACGTTCTCCTCCAGGGGATCTTCCTGACTCAGGGATCGAAGCCGTGTCTCCTGCATTGGCAGGTGGATTCTTTACCACTGAAAGAACCAGGGAAGCCATGGAAAACAGTGTGGAAGTTCTTTAAAAAATAAAACAAAATAGACTTACCATATGATTCAATAATCCCACGTTTGGGAATTACCAAAAAAATTGAAAGCAGGGTCTCAAGGAGATGTTTGTACACTAGTGTTCACAGCAGTGTTAGTCACAGTGGCTTTAAGGCAGAGGGAACCCAGTGTCCACTGACAGATGAATGGATTAGCAAAATGCAGTCCATGCATAGAGCGGAACATAATTCAGAATTCAAAATGTGGTCCATGCATACAGTGGAGCATAACTCAGAATTCAAAAGGGAGGAAGTTCTGATGCAGGTTGCACGTGGATGAATTTTGAGAACATTACGCTAAGTGAAATAAGCCAGTCACAAAAAGACAAATACTGAGTGATTCCTCACAAAGGAGGCCCCTAGATTAGTCAGATTCAAGGAGACAGAAAGTAGGATGGGTGAGGGCAGGGAGGGAGGTGGGGAGCTGGTGCTTAAATGGGTGGGGCAGAGCTTCAGTTTTGCAAGATAGAATTCTGGGGACAGATGGTAGTGGTAATTGCACAACATTTTGAATGTATTAAAACAATTTAATTGCACACTTAGAAATATTTACAATGATACATTTTATGTTATGTGTTTTTTACCACAATAAAAAAGTGAAAAAAGCCTCATACTGTATGACCCTAAAAGAAACGTGAACAGAGGGGTTAACAGGGTGATTTGGGCAGCTGAATTCCATCTCCTCAAGTTGAAGAGTGTGATTTCTAAAGCAAGTAGAACACAGCTGATAAAACAAGCGTGTGGGAGGCCCTGCCTACTGGGTTATCACCCCAGAGCACAGCCCTCTTCCTGGCGTTTCATGCTCTTCAGAAATAAAGACCATTTTGGTTGAAAATGGTCTTCCCTCTAACAATAAAAATGCAGCTGCCCACAGCTGCTGGGTGGTTTTTAACTTTTAGCTTTCAATCTGCCTGATCAGACTTGAGCCTCACAGCACAAGTGTGAGGACGGGGGCACTTCCCTGTGTTACGGAGAAAGAAGCTGGGATGCAGGGAGGGGACTTTTACCACTGCTTGTAAACAGCTCAGCAGCTAACACTTTGGACTATGAATCTATTAATAGTACTTTTTGTATAAAGCCACAAGACTTGTGAGGCTGATGAGGAGAAGAACTTCGTCATTTATGAATGAGGAAAGTCCTGTAACACCCGGGAAGGGTCAGGCCGTGGGTTGTGATGCTGGGCTGGTGTTTCTGGGGTCCTCATGCACTTCCATCTCTCACTGTCTGCAGAAGGTTTATCCCCTGTCATCACCTGGGGAGATGTTATGTTATTTTGTCTATTTGGGAACTGGGGAAACTAAGACAGTGCCATGAAATTAAAAGATGCTTGCTCCTTGGAAGGAAAGCTATGGCAAACCTAGACAGCATATTAAAAAGCAGAGACATCACTTTGCCAACAAATGTCTATGTAGTCAAAGCTATGGTTTTTCCAGTAGTCATGTATGGATATGAGAGTTGGACTATAAAGAAAGCTGAGCACTGAAGAATTGATGCTGTTGAACTATGGCATTGGAGAAGACTCTCGAGAGTTACTTGAACTGCATGGAGATCACACTAGTCTATCCTAAAGGAAATCAGTCCTGAATATTCGTTGGAAGAATTGATGCTGAAGCTGAAACTCCAATACTTTGGCCATGTGATGGAAACAACTGACTCATTGGAAAAGACCCTGATGCTGGGAAAGATTGAGAGCAGGAGGAGAGTGGGATGACAGAGGATGAGATGGTTGGATGGCATCATTGACTCAACAGACATGAGTTTGAGCAAATTCTGGGAGATGGTGAAGGACAGGCAAGCTTGGTGTGCTACAGTAAATGGGGTAGCAAAGAGTTGGACACGACTTAGTAACTGACCAACAACAAAGACAGTACATGTGTACTAAGTCATTTCAGTCATGTCCAACTCTTTGAGACCCTAAGGACTGTAGCCTGCCAGGCTCCTCTGACCATGGGGTTCTCCAGGCAAGAATATTGGAGTGATTTGATTCTTCTCTATTTTTTTCTTGATGAGTCTGGCTAAAGGCTTGTCAATTTTGTTTATCTTCTCGAAGAACCAGCTTTTAGTTTTATTAATCTTTACTATTGTTTCTTTCATTTCTTTTTCATTTATTTCTGTTTGGCTCTTTATGATTTCTTTCCTTATACTAATTTTTTTTTCTAATCAACAAAACTAGAAATGAAAAAGGAGAGGTTACAACAGACAATGCAGAAATACAAAGGATTGTAAGATACTATTATGAACAACTATATGGCAATAAAATGGATAAGCTGGAAGAAATGGACAGATTATAAGAAAAGTTCAATCTTCCAAGACTGAACCAGGAAGAAATAGAAATTATGAGCAACCCAATTATAAGCACTGAAATCGAAGCTATGATCAAAAATCTCCCCAAAAACAAAAGCTCAGGACCAGATGGCTTCACAGGAGAATTCTATCAAACATTTAGAGAAGAGCTAATGCCCATCCTTATAAAACTCTTTCAAAAAATTGCAGAGGAAGGAACACTTCCAAATTCATTCTACAAGGCCACCATTACCCTGATATCAAAACCAGACAAAGACAACACACACACACACAAAACTACAATATCACTGATGAACATAGATGCAAAAATCCTCAACAAAATTGTAGCAAACAGAATTCAGCAATACATCAAAAAAGCTCATATACCATGATAAAGTTGGCTTTATTCTAGGAATGCAAGGATTCTTCAATATATGCAAATCAATCAACGTGATACACCATATTAACAAATTGAAAGATAAAAGCCATATAATAATCTCAATAGATGCAGAAAAAGCCTTTGACAAAATTCAGCACCTATTTATGATTAAAACTCTTCTAAAAATGGGCATAGAAGGAACTTACCTCAATGTAGTAAGGGCCATATATGATAAACCTATAGCAAACATTATTCTCAGTGGTGAGACTAAAAGCATTCCCTCTAAGATTAGGAGCAAGACAAGGGTGTCCACTCTCACCACTATTATTCAAAATAATTCTGGAAGTCCTAGCTACAGCAATCAGAGAAGAAAAAGAAATAAAAGGAATCCAGGTCAGAAAAAAGAAGTAAAGCTTTCATTGTTTGCAGATGACATGATATTATACATAGAAAACCCTAAAGATAGTATCAGAAAATTACTAGAGCTAACCAGTGAATTTAGCAAAGTTGCAGGATACAAAGTCAATACACAAAAATCACTTGTGTTTCTATATACTAACAAGGAAAAATCAGAAAGAGAAATTAAGGAATCAATCCCATTCACCATTGCAACAAAAAGAATTAAATATCTAGGAATAAACTTACCTAAGGAGACAAAAGAGCTGTACATAAAAAATTATAAGACACTGATGAAAAAATCAAAGATGACATAAACAGATGGGGAGATATTCCAAGTTTCTGGGTAGGAAGAATCAATATTGTGAAAATGACTATATTATTAAAAGCAATATATAGATTCAATGTGATCCCTATCAAGTTACCAGTGGCATTTTTCACAGAACTAGGACAAAAAATTTCACAGTTCATATGGAAGCACAAAAGACCCTGGATAGCCAAAGCAGTCTTGAGAAAGAAGAGTGGAGCTGGAGGAATCAGGCTTCCTGACTTCAGGTTATACTACAAAGCTGCAGTCACCAAGACACCATGGTACTGGCACAAAAACAGAAATATAGACCAATGGACTCTCTATCTTGCAGAGTCCAGAGATAAACCCATGCACCTATGTGCACCTTATTTTTGACAAAGGAGGCAAGAATATACAATGGGGCAAAGACAGAACCTTCACTAAATGGTGCTGGGAAACAGGACAGCTATGTGTAAAAGAATGAAATTAGAATACCTCCTAACACCATACACAAAGATAAACTCAAAATGGATTAAAGACCTAAATATAAGACCAGAAACTATAAAACTCTTAGGGGAAAACATAGGCAGAGAACTTGATGACATAAATCAAAGCAAGATCCTCTATGACCCACCTCCTAGAGTAATGGAAATAAAAACAAAAGTAAAGTGAGACCTGATTAAACTTAAAAGCTTTTGCACAGCAAAGGAAACTATAAGCAAGGTGAAAAGACAACCCTCGGAATGGGAGAAAATAATAGCAAAGGAAACAACTGACAAAGGATTAATTTCCAAAATATACAAGCAGCTCATACAACTCAATACCAGGAAAACAAACAACCCAATCAAAAAGTGGGAAAAAGACCTAAACAAACTTCTCTGCAAAGAAGACATACAGATGGCTAACAAACACATGAAAAGATGTTCAACATCGCTCATTATTAGAGAAATACAAATCAAAATCACAATGAGATATCACCTCACATCAGTCAGAATGGCCATCATCAAAAAATCTAAAAACAATAAATGCTGGAGAGGGTGTGGAGAAAAGGAAATACTCTTGCACTGTTGGTGGGAATGCAAATTGATACAGCCACTACAGAAGATGGTATGGAGATTCCTTAAAAAACTAGGAATAAAACCACCATATGACCCAGCAATCCCATTCCTAGGCATATACCCTGAGGAAACCAGGGTTGAAAAAGACACATGTATCTTATTGTTCATTGCAGCACTATTCACAATAGCTAGAACATGGAAGCAACCTAGATACCCATCCACTGGTGAATGGATAAAGAAGTTGTGGTACACATACACAATGGAATATTACTCAGCCATAAAAAGAACATATTTGAGTCAGTTCTGATGAGGTGGATGAACCTAGAACCTATTATACAGAGTGAAGTGAGTCAGAAAGAGAAAGATAAATATGGTATTCTAATGCACGTATATGGAATCTAGAAAAATGGTTCTGAAGAATTTATTTACAGGGCAGCTATGGAGAAACAAACATAGAGAATAGACTTATGGACATGGGGAGAGGGGAGGAGAGGGTGAGATGTATGGAAAGAGTAGCATGGAAACTTACATTACCATATGTAAAACAGATAGCCAACAGGACTTTGCTGTTATGACTCAGGAAACTCAAACAGGGACTCTGTATCAACCTAGAGAGGTGGGATGGGGAGGGAGATGGGGGGGAGTTTCAAAACGGAGCGGATATATGTATACCTATGGCTGATTCATGTTGAAGTTTGAAAGAAAACAACAAAATTCTGTAAAGCAATTATCCTTCAATAAAAAAATAAATTAAAAAAAAAAAAAAAAAAGAATACTGGAGTGGGTTGCCATGCCATCCTCCAGGGGATCTTCCTAACCCAGGGATTGAACCTGTGTCTCCTGCATTGCAGGCAGATTCTTTACTGTCTGAGCCACCAAGGAAGGAGAATGGCTTTTGCTTCAGTCCATTACAAGTGCCTTGGAGTCCTTTAGAAGGGGGTGGTTCCCGCTGCTGGAAGCCCTGCAGGGTCAGGTTGGGGGGCAGGAAGGACACACCACGGTGAAAGGTGCTGGAACTGCACGGTGGAGAGATGAGGAGGACAGCTTTCCACAAGGGAGGAATGAGTTCAGATCCCATCAAGGCTGGATACCAGCTCAGAGTGTCAGCGCTTTAAATAAAACCTACTAGGTGACCTCGCTGACTTTGGACATTTGTCAGAAGGACATCTGAGCCGTCTTGTGTAAGGGCAGGAGGAAGGGGGGCTTCCTCACCTGCTGGGAGCCTGGGGTCCTCTGTGCACAGAGAGAGAGGGGCCAGAAGAGCACTGGCCGCCCTGGGACCCCTGAGATGGCTTCTGATGCAGCCTCCGCCCTGGGGTGGTGTTGGGGGGGACAGCCACATCTGAGGCTCAGCCCCACCGCAGCCAGGCTCTTGATTAACCAGACTTTTTTCACTGATCACCTGTTTCAACTACTTTCTACTTGTTTCCTTCTTGACTTCTACCGGATACATTTTCTTCTTTGTCACCCTCTCATTTTAATTTTACTTTTACCTAACGTATCATTCTTGTTTCCCTCCCCATACTCCTCGGGGTGGACGGCTCCCGCTCCACACCCCACATCTGTGATGGGAATGAGCAGAAGTGGGCGGGCAAGCCCCCTTCCCCTCGATAACTCCTGCTGACAGAGTCACTGCCCTCAGCAGCGATGATCAGACAAGAGCTAAGTATGTTCTTCAGATAACTGAGAGGATGTCTAAACTCAAATCACAGACCTGACCCTAATCGGCTCCCCATTCATTAACTTTCACTTGCCCAAAATGGCATGAAATGGACAGCATCTATGTAGTCTGTAGTTTTCTCTAAGAGGTCAGATTTTTTCCCCTTAATTAATTAATTTATTTGGCTGCCTTGCATCTTAGTTGCAGCATGGACTCAGTAGTTGTAGATCACAGGCTTGTTGCCCCATGGCATGTGGAGTCTTCCCAGATGAGGGATTGAAACTATGTCCCCTGCACTAGCAGGCAGATTCTCTGTGCCACCAGAGAAATCCCCATGGGATGGTTTTGAAGATGAATCCAGATGGCCAGTGTATGAAGTAGTCTAATACAGTACACAGCTGCCGCCCCCAAATGGCTCTTATTACTAGTACTTGGAAACTTTTCCAGCAATTTATCATCATTGCTGTGACATTTATATTGTAATTTACAAAAGTATCGGTCCCCAAGAGATGAGGGGGAAAAAACAGTCTTTCACTGCAGACAGTCTGAGAAACACTGGTCTGCACCTCATGATTCCTGTTCTCAGAGAAAGCTCCTTAGAGTGACCAGAGGTGCATCTACAATTAGTGAAGTCCTCAGAAAGTTGCTGAGAGAAGCAACTGGGGACCCAGTGTCACAGGTTAGTTCTGAGTGAACAGGCAGACACAGGACACCCTATTATATCCTCTTTCTCCTTTCTGTTCCTCCACAGCCCCCTGGGGGCCAGCAGGGCAGAGGCTGAAGGGATGCTGTGCACCTGGCCGGAGCTCCTGCCCTGTGCACGCACACCGAGGCGCCCAGACCAGGAGCCCCGTGTCCCCACACACGGGGACTGACTTACTTTTCTGTGTGTTCCAGATTCATTTCACTTGATGCGTGGGAACGTGTCTGTAAGTGGCTTGCAGCTGCCGGGAGTATACAGGTGAGTCATTGTCTTCACATCGCCAACCCTCCGGAGAAGAAAAAAAAACTGACACTGCTTTCAAGTGATTCCCGTGTAACGTCCCCGAGGCAGAGAGTGTTGCCACAAGGGCGACAGGAAAGATCATGTGTGCAGGTTTCAGGAAGCAGTACTCTCTTTTCAGAGGCCGGGCTGGCCGTTGGTCAAGGAAGAGAACACACAGGCCGTGTGCACTCTTGCCAGCACTTCTCCTTCGAGAAGAATGAGGCATGTTTAATCCTTTCCTTTCTCTCAATGAACACAGGCCTGTAGGGGGTAGACACTCTCCATCCAGTTGAACGCCGTTCACTTGGCAAGTGCCTAGGGCAGGCAGTGCTGTCACAGGGACTCTGAGCTCTGGTGGAAGAGGGGAGGACTGTCTGCTCCCCGTGAAAGACCCGCCACCCGGCTGCCAGGGGCCCAGCAAAGCATCCACCAGGCTGGGGGTGCAGCCACAGGCTGAGCCAGTCACTGTGTCCTGGAAACTCGCGGTCCATCGTGACGGCCACTGAACAGGCACCTCACCAACACACACGCTGAGCTCCATCAACCCCATAGCACAACCGATGGTAAATGGGCATGAAGGCAGGTCTTTGGTAAAAGCAAAGCCACGTAAAGTGAACTTTTGAGAGGCAGGGATCCCTGTACTTTGTTCTACTAGAATCAAGGCTCAGTCATGATACTGAGATGTCATCAGTGGTAGGACACAGCTCTCTGCTTCAGGGATGGCCAAATGCGAAAGAACCAAGAACTGTTTGTCTTAGAATCTGCAAGTGAGCGCCATTCCCTCCTCAGCGCCGTCCTCTCTGATTGAAGGGCCCTGAGGCCTGGCCAGCCCCCTGCCGCCTCTGCCTACTCCCTCTGGCACTGTCACCAGCTGTGAGGAGGTGAGCAGTCCTCTCTCCTTCTGCAAGGAGAGCCATGTGGGGCCAGCCTGGACGAGTCTAGAACTGTTCCCTCTTCATCCCTGGGGTCAGCTGGGTTTCCTTGTCGGCCTCGGGCTTTCCTGCACATGGAAGTCCAAGTGCTGAACATCCACCAGTTCTGGTCTCTTCCTCTCCTCCCGACGGGATCACATCTCCACCCTCTGCTCTGAGCCCCGGTGAAGCAGGGCACGCAGTCTGAACAGTGACCCGGGAGTTGGGACAGAGAAGCTGAGGACTTGAGGGTCCTGGAGGACACACTGGGAGGACGGGTTGATGCAGGTACAGATAGAAGAGTGGGGAGGGGAGGCAGGACCTGGGTGCCCTTTATTAGGGTCTGGGGGTAAGGCGGGGCTGGTCAATTCAAACAAAAGACTGGGATTTTGTTCAGTTCCTTAGGGTCTCATCTTAGGGCACGCGGGGGAGGCTCGGGCGGGTCAGGACAGAAAGATCACGGGGGCTCTGCCCCTGCTGTCCAGGGTCTGAGTGTATGAGGGGCTGGGGTCCCCCTACGCCCAGCGTCAGCCCCGTCTCCTGGCCGCTCAGGATGGCGCCGAGGCAGCAACACACACAGCAGCTCAGCTCTGCCTCACCACCTCACAGGCAATCAACAGAAGGACTTTCCTGTCCCGACAAAACAGAGATAAATCATTTTTCAAAAAAGGGTGACAACCACAGAGATGTCCATTTTCTGCTTCTTGTAAAGATGATGGCTCTGTTTGCTGTTCTGGGAGCTTTGTGTACGTTTTCAGAAATGCAAAGGTAGTCATGATGCTTGAGAACAAAAAAATCCATCAAAATTCTTCTTGTGAGTAAAAGCTGTGCTGGCCGTCAGGAGCAAACTCTTCCCCCACGTGTTTCTGGACTTGTGTGAGTGCCACAGGCGCTCCTGCATCTGTCTGGGGCAGAAGTGAAGCCCAGGCAGTCACTGCAGGCATGCAAACGTGCTCCACCTCCCGGGGCCTGGAGTGTGCATGAACTCTCACTACCTGGCCACAGGCATTTTCTCTGCCTTTCATCTCTATCCCCCCGAGAGTAGCTCTGTTTGCAATGTTCTCCTGACACAGGTGACGGAGACCACGGTGCACACTTCCAAGGTGAGGGAAGTCCCTCCTGTGTCTGAACATGGGGCCTCTTCTCTGGACCACCTGAATGGACGTGAAAAGGAGTGTTCTCTGCGGAGCAGGAAGGCCCTGTGCTCAGACCTGTATTTGTGTCGTGTTTACGGCTAATCTACGGGTTTAGGGAGTTATTTGGGGGCGTTATAGCACTAATAAACTGGTTTGGAGACGTTCGCAGTGTCTGAGGTATGTCTGAGCTCAGAACTCTTCTTAGTGCTTATGGTCACCAGCAGTGTCTTGTGTGAAGACAATCCATTGTCTCCTGTGTTAAGAAAAGACATCTTAAAAAATTACAGTAAAATACACATGACATAAAGTTCACCGTATTAGCCATTTTGTGTGTTCACTTTGAAGCACACTCACATCACTGTGAGACCATCCCCAGCACCAGCTCCAGAAGGTGCTGCTTTTTGTCCTCCCAGGCTGAGACCGTCTGCCCATTAGTTATGCCCCTTCCCCCACCAGACCATGGAAGCCACCCTTCTGTCTCCATGAATGTGACTAATCTGGGGACCCCATGGAAGTGGAATCCTACAGTATTTGTCCTTTTGTGTTTGATTTATTTCACTGAGCATGATGTTAGGTTTCACCCATGTGGTAGCCTGTGTTGGAATTTCCCTTTCTTTTTTTTTGCAGGCTGAATAATATTTTGTTGCGTATGTGAGCCACATTTTAAAAAATCTGTTCATTTATCGATGGACACCTGTAGTGCTTCTAGTTTTTGGCAAGTGTGAATAAAGCTGCTATGAACATGGGCAAACACACATCTGTTAACACTGAGATCTGTTTCTTTTGGAAAAGTCAGGGCAAATGAGAAAAATTAATGCTTTATTGAATTCTTGTGAGTCACAATTGCCCAAAACCACTTTTTATGTCTTGTCAATATTAATTGTGTAAATATCACAATTAGTAAAGTGCCTGAAAATTTTGATTGGAATGCTATTAGGTGATTTTCCCACCTAGACAATATAACGGAATTAAGACCAAATAACACTGAATATTTAGAGTTGCTGTGTTAATATTAGATGATGGCTTAAAAAACATTTTAAATAAGAGACTTCCCTGCCCCATAGATGAGTCCTGAATAAGAAATAATCTCAGCAGAGGATTTACGGCCCTGGATGGTAAGACTTCAAAATACTGGGCCCCCCAGAAACCGGCCGGCCAGTTGTAACATCAAGTGGTAGAAAGAGGCCTCGATAAGTCATGCAGCATCTCAAAGAAAAGGAAGAATGCCAGGCTGCACACTGTCTCCCTTCCTGGCCAAAGGCTACATCTTCCATGGCTTACTTTGTGCTCCTTTAGGCCCTGAAGAAACCATTTCTGGCCCAGGTCTCTCCTGTGGTGCTTGGTATGCCAGCATATCGCCGGTTTGTTTGGACACACCTGCCCTCCACACCATGACTGCTTCTAGAATCATCTCTGTGTTTATCAGTACTCCCCACCCGTGGAGACCTTGGTGAGCGTGTCCTTAGAGAGGACACCAGAGTCGTAAACGCACTCAGGTGTGTGCGGAAGGCTGTTCGCCCCGTCTGTCATAGTATCCTTACTCTTAAGAAGAAAACGTATGAACCAGAGGCAGCGAAGTACATTTACCTGGAAAACTCCAAACTAAAATCCTGCTGGTAAATGAACTGTGGTGGAGCGCAAAGAAGAGTCTGGAGGCATTCCACGGTCAATGTTTTTACTGGCTGAAGTGGCCTTAGGCTTGTTAGACTGACAGGTGACATGAAGTTGGAAGGAATTGCTTTCAACATATTCATATAAACTGAATATGGGGCCACGGAGGGTCTAATGGAGCCAAGGGATAGGCCAAGGTCAGCAGGTTGGAATCCACCCAGGAAAAGGCGAAGCCCTGAGTTAGGCTTGAAAATCCACACGGCGCTTGCTACAAAGGGAAGGGTAGTTTGAGACTAGATGGAGGTGGCGGGCAGCAGGGAAGGGGGGTTACCTTTTGTGAAAAACTGGAAACAGTGTGACAGCTAGGCACTAACAAGGCGGGATTACCACTCTGAACTTTGCTCCTCTGTAAAAAAAGATCAAGTTAGAGCTACACACAGACCTGCAGAGAGTTCTCGGGTGTATTACTGAGACACCATCACAGAGAAAATGACGTAAGAAAAGCAGACTGACGTGGCCGTGTGCATTTGCGTGGGTTTGAGTGTGAATATCTGCGGTGCAGGACCTCTGGGGCAGGTTTGCATCCAGGGGTTAATACATCGAGCAGGGCTGCAGAGGAGACCTGCACCTGGACTTTGCTTCCGTATTTAATCTCAAAGCCAATGTACTTCTATATTAATTCCACAATCTCATACATCACATCACTGACCTTTTTGATTGATCATGAGGAAAGATGGGGCAGCTGTTAAAAAGCAAACTCGAGATCCCACCGCTTTAGCCACAGGCTGCGTCTGTCTGTGGCCAGGCTGTCTGTGCTCAGAGGACCGGGAGGAGCCCCTGCTGCTGGACCCGGTCAGGGACTAACCGGGGCTCCATGGCAGAGGTCAGGGTGAGGCCTGTCTTGTTCCTTCTCTGCCTGGACCTGGTGGATCTGGACACAGGAGCTGCTTCATCGTGATGAATAAACAAGTCAGAGTCTGCTAATGGAAATGCGGACCCGTGTGGCTGGAGAATGAAGTTAGGGTTGAACTTGGACATGTTCTTGGTGATGGCAGGTTCCTGAGAGGCAGACAGACTCCTCTGGGTCCAGCAGAGGGCAGGACAGATGCTGGAAGCAGGTGTCCTGGGGGAGGCGTCACCCCAGCCCAGAGGCCTCCCCTTGGCCACGCCATACCATCTGGCCCCTGGCACCGCCTCTTTCCCGTTTATTCCTCTCCACTGCACTCATCTTCAGGTATTTGTTCATATTTTGTTTGCTCCCAGTCCTGTTGCCCAACAGTTCCTGGTGCTCAGTGGGCACTCTGTAAATCTTGGCTGAGTAAATAAATAATTAGCGACTGGCAGGAATGGAAGGCGGTGTCACCAGAGGGGGCCCCTCAGCCCTGCCAGTGTGGGATGAAAGGGCTGTCAGCTTCCAGAAGTAACTCCCCAGCTCCAGAATTGCCCCCCCCCACCACCACCGTGCTCCTGCCCTGAGCTGCACCCCCCACACGGAGGAGGCGTGGCCACCCCGGGGCATTGCTGGGCAGCTCTGGAGCACTTGGTAACTCAGAAGGAGGTGTGAAGTGACCCTAACAATGTGAATCAAAACTGGAGCCCATTATACAGAGTGAAGTAAGCCAGAAAGATAAAGACCAATACAATATACTAACACATATATATGGAATTTAGAAAGATGGTAACGATAACCCTATGTGCAAAACAGAAAAAGAGACACAGATGTACAGAACAGACTTTTGGACTCTGTGGGAAAAGGCGAGGATGGGATGTTTTGAGAGAACAGCATCGAAACATGTATATTATCAAGGGTGA
Source organism: Cervus canadensis (assembly GCF_019320065.1). Taxonomy (NCBI): domain Eukaryota; kingdom Metazoa; phylum Chordata; class Mammalia; order Artiodactyla; family Cervidae; genus Cervus; species Cervus canadensis. The sequence goes on along the minus strand of NC_057394.1, from coordinate 83,602,056 downwards.
AACAGATCGCCAGCCCAGGTTGGATGCATGAGACAAGTGCTTGGGGCTGGTGCACTAGGAAGACCCAGAGGATGGGGTGGGGAGGGAGGTGGGAGGGGGGATCGGGACAGGGAATACATGTAAATCCATGGCTGATTCATGTCAATGTATGGCAAAAACCACTACAATATTGTAAAGTAATTAGCCTCCAACTAATAAAAATAAATGGAAAAAAAAAAAGCTTTTTTCTTTCAAGATCTTTCTCCAGGTGCAGGGTAACAGAGCCTCTCTTCCCCTTCTTGGTGGTCTCAGCCACTCCACCCCCTGCCCCCCCCCCCCATTGTGCTTATTTCAGACTTTGAGTAAACAGGCGCTATCCCCCAGCTTTGGGAGGGTCATTCCTTCAAGAACCCCATCCATCCACCCCGCAGCCTGGGATCCACCTGGTGGAAAACAGAGACCAGTGTATATCACTTAGCACTTTGCTGCGTGGACACTTTGATGTAAATTATCTTCTTGGGTTTCTGTGACCCTCGGGTACTGTTTAGCCAGAGCTTTAAGATGAGGAACCAGGTCTGACAAGTGAGTGAGCTCCCTGTACCCACGACAGACCCCTCAGTGCCCTGCCTCTCCCCAGGCCCTTCCCCAAGGTCAGGGACAGCGTGAGGGACCACTCAGGCCCTGGTCACCCCGATTCCCACCTTCGTCTTCCTGATTCAACCCAGATTTACCTGCCCACAGCTGCCCATGCATGGAAGAGTCGAGGTGTCCTAATAAACCCCAAACAAGAAAGCCTTAGCAGCTGGGCTGTTCCCACTGCCTCTTACGGGCTTAGTGTGGCCAACCTGACATGGGGAACTTGGGTGGACTCTTCACAAATAATACAAAAGGAGAGCTTTTTTACATCTACAACAAATTATAAATGAGTGGCTTGAGATATATATTAGGATGATCGTTTTTAGAGTTCAAGCTCTAACTTTCAGGCATGTGGCCAAACCTGTCTGTAAATTCTTAAAAGCGGTCAGTAGTCGTCTGTAATTATTTTGACCCAGTCTTTTAATACCCAAGAGTCATAATCTTCATAGCTTGTGAGTGCATCTATTTAAAAAGTCACGTGTTCCTGTCACAGGCTGTGTGGAGGGCAGCCTGGAAGGTGGCCAGGGACCATTTCTTATCCCTTCTCTATCATCTGGAGGAAAAGTGACTGCTTTCTGTCCTTCTAAACCCATCTACAAACTGTATGGGCTTCCCAGGTGGCTCAGTGGTAAAGAATCTGCCTGGTAACGAGCAGGAAATGTGGATTCAATCCCTGGGTCGGGAAGATCCCCAGGAGAAGGAAATGGCCACCCACTCCAGTATTCTTGCCTGGAGAATCTCATGGACAGAGGAGCCTGGCAGGCTACATTCCAGGGGGTCACAAAGAGTTGGACATGACTTAGAGACTAAACAAACAACAAAGGAGCGTATGGTTCCCCATAAACACACTTGTAATTACCAATGTGTAAAGTGCTTTCAGGTCCCTGGATGAGGTCTCCGACCACCTTGGGTGTTTCTGGCATCCTAGGAGTGCGCTGGGCAGCAGGCCACATTCACGGACTAGAAGGTGCTCCCGGAACAGAAGACAGGTGATAAGACCAGTTTGGTTGCACACAAATGGACATGAAATCCCATAGGCAACCCCATAGAAAAGACACCTGATTGAATTTTTCTCATGCCTCAGCCAACTTTGACTGTGAATAACATTTTAACATCTTTGAATGATTCTTCTAGGAGCCAACCTGGTCACATGACCCCAGCTTAGCGTCCTCCAAGTGGCAAAGCCTGTCCACACCTATACTGTGCATGTTTCTCAGGAACCCGCTAGTGGTGAGCACGGGGCAGGAATAACCCTTTTTCCTCCTTTCCCGACTGTCCTTCTGGTGACACAGGCTTTTCCGTAACTGGGGCGGAAGGATCCCAGAGTCTCAGACAGACACAGTGGTAACTTACCCATTTAGTGTTATGAAATTTTCACATACTTTTACAAAACCAGCTATAGATGAAATTAAAAGCTACTATTCTATTCTATTAAAAGGGCTTCCCAGGTGGTGCTAGTGGTAAAGAACTTGCCTGCCAATACAGGAGACATGAGATTCAGGTTGCACATCCCTGGGTTGGGAAGATCCCTGGGAGGCATGGCAACCCACTCCAGTGTACTTGCCTAGAGAATCCCATGGACAGAGGATCTTGGAGGGCTACAGTCCATGGGGTTGCAAAGAGTTGGATGTGACTGAAGCTACTTAGCACACATTCTGTAATAGATTTTAAATAACCATTATATGAATCAATTATATTTTAATATTTAAATGATATATGAGATGTTACAAAATTATTTTAATTACAAGTATGTAATTAAAACTATTATGTATTATTATAAAATGTTTTTATAAAGCTATTCTTGGCAACAGAAAAGTATTTACTCTCATTGATGTATACTGAGTACCATTTTTTTAAAACCATGTCAAGCATCATGAAAATATTAGGATTCTGTCTGTCTTATAGAATTGCTAAATAGTTATCTAAACCCTAGTTTCTACTTTTTAAAAAATGTCTATTAAATCTATTTTCACTTTAAAAGCCTGGATGCTGAAAAGGGAAGTGAAAAAACCTTTGAAGTAGATGAAACTCATTTTTAATTGTCAGAATTGAGAGTCTAGTTTTTACACCTCTTTTTTAGAAACATTTACTGCCCCGTCCCCCTCAATTTGCCATTTTCTTCTGCACCATTAAATCATACTGTGGCAATAAAATAATCCCAAGCAATCTCTGTACGTCAGCATTCTTCCCGTGGGAGTGGAAAAGGCACCATCGTAAGGAAGCTCAGGGTGTCTTGAACCACCCCACCATTGGTAGTAACTCATGGTATATAAAGTCTGTATTCCTCATGCAAAATCACATCTAAGCTTTTGAAACGAGGCAGTTTGCTATTAGAAGCCATCACCAAGGGTTGCTAGTTTGTTTCACTGAGGGAAGCTAAAATTCGTCCCTGTAGCACACACCACACGTCACACAACAGACAGCCTCTTGGGGGCAGTGCAAACCACTCACACCTGAAAGGCCATAATTAAATTCAACAAGAGCATCTAATTATACCCCGTTTACATATCATAATCTGAGCCTTTGAAATAAGAGGAACCTATAATGAATGGTTCCTTGCAGATCAAAAGAACACGTCATATTTTAAATTTTCACTTAAAAAACGTGTAACAGAGTTTGAAGCATTAGGGAGCGCGTCCACTGTTGAAGACTGAAATGTCAAAGCAAATAAAAGAACCAAGATTCTCTGTGTTCACCTTTAATGCAGGGGAAATGGCAAAGAGAGCCCTAAGTGGGTCAACTAGACCCTGTGCTTTTCAGGCCCTGGCGTTTCTCTCCTTTCCTCAAAGAAACGGAGACAAACGCCATGTCCTTTGTCTAAATAGGCATGGCCACCCGGGCCAGCTCGGCCCCACAAGGACCGATTTCAGAGAAAAGTGGCAGAGGCTCTGAGTCTGCCTTCAATGGGACACTTGCAGGGATCGGGTGGGGGGCACAGCCTCTAGAGGCGTCTGGGGTTGCATGTGCGATCTACCGGGGAGGGGGTCACAGGTGGTCCTGAATTCGAGCTGTACCCGGGGCAGGGGGGCCGGCTGACTGTGCCTCTCGGCTGAGCACAGATCTCACTCCTCTTTTATCTAAACCTGGCGTCCACTATAGTTACACTGGTTTTTTGGACTTTCCGGAGCAAAATCGTATCAGCAAGTAACACAGCTCAGTGACATTGAGCAGGATGCAAATTCCAGACACTGCAATCATGAAGACCGTGAAGACGGTCTTCTCTGTGGGCCTGGACACGAAGCAGTCCACCGTGTTGGGGCAGGGCCAGGCATTGCACTTCACTAGGCGCTGCATGGCGAAGCCATCATACATCACGTAGAAGACGTACATGAAGGCAGCCTCAAAGATGACTCGGAAGAAGATGCTGCCCGTGTAGGTCCACCACAGAGACCCCTCGATCCGGACCTTCTGCTTCTTGATCTCTTCGATGTCCTTGAATTCGGTCTTTATCTCTCCCCTGATGAACTTGCGCTTCTTCTCGTGCCTGTAGTAGGCCACGTGCATGGCCACCAGCAGGGCAGGCGTGGACACGAAGATGAGCTGCAGCGCCCAGAGCCGGATGTGCGAGATGGGGAAGTAGTGGTCGTAGCACACGTTCTTGCAGCCAGGCTGCAGGGTGTTGCACACGAAGTCGGCCTGCTCGTCCCCCCACACCTCCTTGGCGGCCACCACCAAGATCATGATTCGGAAGATGAAGAGGACGGTCAGCCAGATCTTGCCGATGCTGGTAGAGTGCTTGTTCACACCCCCCAGGATCGTGTGCAGTGCGCCCCAGTCCATTGTCTCGTTTGGGTGGCTTGTGCTGGAAAAGACAGAGTGATACAGTGTGACACGGGGTGAGCGTGTGGGACCGGCTTGGGGAGGCCCATGAGCACCAGCCATCTCAAAGGGCCAGTTCTTACACAGCCTCCCTCAACAAGGGGAAACAAGAGCAACCAGGCTTGTCATGGGGTTTGCTGGGCAGCAGGCAGTCCATCGTGGATGTGTTCTCTGTTCTCTAGTTAAGAGGGGTGTACTCACCCCAGTAATGCACCCAGCCTTCAACACAATCAACTCGTGGGGTGGGGAGGGAGCACCCCAGCAAACGTGCCCACTGACCCAGGGCCCTGGGTGTGCTGACACCCCCTGTTCGGGTCTCCCAACCCTCCAGTGGCATTCAGCACTCTCAAGTGTTTGCTGGCCTCTAGCTCTGGATGGTACTCTGGGCTCGTGCCTGCTGGGGCCGACCTCGCCTTCAAGGCCAAGAGGCCATGTCTTCCCACAGCAACTCCTTTCTTAGAGTATTTCAGTTTTCTGGACATGGGATGCAGTGTCGAAATGACTGTCCCCAAGGGTAAAATTCATGTTTAACATTTCCCAGTGGGCTTCACTTCCTTTTCCTGTACAAAAGGGAGCTGGTTAGAAACGATCCTTCCTCAGAGAAGAGCCAGTGTGTGCCTGGGTTTCTGTGTGCGCCCTATGTGTGGGCTGGGGTCCTTGTTGTCCTGACGGGACTGACCAATCAGTCAATACTTGGGTTTGAAAACTGTTCAGATGGTGCATTTTTATTGTGGCTATGGTTTTAATTTAGAAGTGCTTCTAAAGAGGTGCATCCTAAGAAAATAAATGAAAGCTTAACTCAGTGAATCCCCAGGGACTGGCCGTCACAGGCATCCTCATGGTATTGAGGGTCAATGTGGATGCTGCCGGGTGACGTGCTGCCTGCTGGAGGGGACCTGGGGAGCCCAGGCATTTGCTCCAGGAGCTGGTGGCCTTCTCATCACAGGGTATGAACTGTTTTCATTTACATGCAGTCACACCCATCTGTCTCAATCAAGCCTCTTATAACAAGGCTCCACCCTCCACAATCTGATGAGTAATCTGTGTCTACACTCTCCGTACTGGTTCTCAGTGCTTCTTCTTGCCTAAAAGCTTAGTGTTCTTATTCTGAGCAAGTCAGGTCCTGTTTCCTGCTGGACTTCCCAAGCAGCCAGGGTCAGCGGCGGGGGGCTGGAGGGGGTAGTGTGATCACCCCGCTGCCTATGGGGCACTGCTTGGGGCACCCAGGCCTGGCTGAAACCATCCATGGCCACTTCAGAGGAGGCAGCCTAGACACGAGAAAGTCAGGACAGGAGAGCTATGAGCGCTGAGACACTTGGGCAGCTCGGCTTGAAAGAGGGAAACATCACCTGGAAAAGGCTCAGCCCTGACCCTGAACACAGATGGCCTCGGGGCCTTAGGGCCCTCTGAGCTGGCCCGTCCTGGCCGGCAGCATGACCACCATCCCTGTGAAATCAGACCCTCCACTTCTCTGCCTTAATTACCAAGTGCCAATAGGACACTCTCTGAAACAGCCCATCTGACTTGTATCAGTGCAACTGGCTAAAGACTCGGGGTGGAGTGGGTGCCAGCCCAGGACCCACACTCCTCTAACCAGTCAACCAGCGGCTGATGTTCAGAAAACACAGTGGGAAGTAAACCCTCCATCCTTGTCCTTCTGTAAAATCTCTTGGTTGGGCGGCAGCTTCCTGTCCAAAGATCCTTGAGGCAGAGAAGCTAATTAAAGTTTGACCCCCCATGGGACAGGGTGACAGGAGAGGAGGGCTGGCCAGGTGACCTGGCCGGACGAAAGCATTCTCAAATTCATCCCGGCGCTGACCCCTGCCCTTCCCGACCTGTCCACACCACCTGCCCGGTGGGTGAAGGGGCGACCTTCGGGGGGTGCGGGGCGCTGCTGGGTGAGGCGCAGGTTGCAGAAAGGTCACCAGGAGTCCTTCACCCGTTAATTCCTCAACCCTCACGTTTTGGGTGGTGGCCCTTGTCTCCACAGACCCCGCCCCCGACTCAAAGGGCGGATCCGGGGACGCGGCTGTCACCGCATCTAGAGATGGGGGGCCCGGGGGTCAGATCTCAGGACGCGAGAGGACTGTGAGGCTTGGGCCCCGGCCGGCGGGGGACACCCCGAAGCACTGCTCCCCGTGTGTAACCGGCGCCCTGAAAGTCGCCCCCACTACTGCGCCTGGAAGCCCCGCTCGGAACTCGAGCTCGGGGAGGGAAAGAGGCCATGCCGGCCGCTGGGCTCTCGCTCGACCGCGGAAGGTCAGCTTCCTGCAGGTTGAGCTTCCGCTTCACGCCCGAGACCGCGTTTTCTTTCTGAGCGAAACCTCCGGCTCCGGGAGGCTCCGGGTGAAGAGCCCGGCGGCCGCGCCAGCCTTTCCGGAGGAGCCGCGAACACTCCCGGCGAGTGCGCGCACCTGTCCGCCCCCGGCCCCGCTCCCGCTCGACCGCGCGCTGCGCACCAGACTCAGCCCCAGGAGCTCCGGCCACGGGTTCGCGATCGCCTCCCGCCCGGCGCCGCTGTGGCCACTGCCTCGGGCGCGGGACCTCGGGGCGCGCCGGGTGCAGCCTGGGGACCCGGGTCCCACCCCGCGGGGTTCCAGAATCCCTGGTGGTCCCGGGGTCCCTCTCCGAGGGGTCCCACAGCCCCTGGCGGCCCCGGGGGTCTCTCCCCGAGGGGTCCCACAGCCCTCTGCCTTTCGGGGCAGTCGAGAGTGGGCGCGGCCTTACCGCTGGGAGCGGGACGCACGAGCGGAACGCGCGGCGGCTGCGAGGGAGTCGCGGGGATCGCGGGGGTCGCGGGGGCGCAGCTACGGCCCGAGTCTGGAGAGCGCTGCGCGCGGGGCGCTCGGGCCTTCGACACCTGTCTGACCGGCGGCGCCTTTTAACCGCGCCCCGCACCCCGCCTCCTCCTGGGAGCGGTTGAGAAAGTCCAGAGGGGGCGGCTCCTCGGCGTCCGGCCGCCCCCAGCGCCGAGGGGCGGGGCGCGCCGCCGGGGGGTCCACGGCGCTTCCCCCTGCCCGAGCGCGGTGAGGCTGGGGTTGCCGGCGTCTCGGGCGGTGGCCTGGGGGGTGGAAGGGGGGGCGGAGACGTGAAAGGTTTGGTGCCATTGCTGTTACTGTGGTTTCTGCCTGGACTGGTCCTAGAGTGCTGTGGTGGTCAAAGCTCGGATTTAATTAATTAATTAATGCAAAATAGTTGAAGCGAGAGTTCAGGCGCGGAGAGCCGTTAGCTCCGAGGCTCTGCGGGCGCGCGGGTGCCGGGGCCGCTTCCCTGCCGGGAATGTGGGTTCGCAGTGGGCGAGGAGGGGCAGCGCTGCGCCTGGCCGAGTGCCTGCTTGTTTCTCCCCCAAACCTCGCAGGCAGACTTAACAACCGTCTCCTTGAGTTCCCTGTGTGACTCGATCCCTCAACTATGCGCCGAGGGCCGGGGCTGGCGGTGGTGGGGAGACCCTGTGGGCGCACCCAGGCCTGAGCCCCAGCGAGGGTGCCCGGGCCCCTACCGGTGTTCGCCTCCCACGACCGAGAAATCGCGAGGACGGTACCCAACTCGGGATCGGGGGGCCGCCACGAATGAAGTCCCCAGACCCCTGCCCTGCCCACTCGCCGCGAAGGGGAGCGCGGCTGGGGTTTCTGGAGACGATCCTGGGAAGCCGGGCTCCTCTCCCGGAAGCCTGATCTCGGATTACAGGGTTCATTGTTCCCCTGTGGTTGGGTATTCTGAGGTCCACAGAGAGAGCGGATGGAGAATTAAAATCGCAAGACTAGGCCGCATCTGGGGACCTGTGTCTAGCATGAGGGGTGGGGGTTGGGGGCAGGATCTGGCTCCAGGATTCCCGCAAAGAGGGCCGCCCCGAGGTGCGGGCGTGCTCGCTCCCACCACCGCTTTACTTGGGTCGTCTTTAAGTTGAGCAGAGATGATTCACCCTGACAGGGCAGATCTGGCCTTACAGATGAGTTTCCCATGAGTGCCAACACTGGCGTAAAGGTATTGACTTTTCCTTGTAAAATTTGTACCTTATCGCCACGGGCCAGCTTGGGCCTTTCTTGCCTGGGGAACCTGACTTTGTCCTGCGGTCACTACCCCACCTTCCTGCCTCAGGTCTCAGTCCAGGAGGGAGTGTTTACGAACAGAGGAAGTTCAGGAAGGCCCATCTGAGACATGTGCTGAATCGACAGGTTGGAAATGACAGGCCAAAGGCGAGTGGCTGGGGGAGAGCTCGCTGCCCACCCCCAGCCTGGGGCCACCCTTCAGGTGGTCAGGGGCAGCGCTCTATGGGGGTCTCACATTGGAGTGAAGGAAGGATCTGGCATCCTTGTAGAAAGCCAGCTGGTAACGGTGGCTTACAGATTGAAAGTTGACTCGCTTTCTCCCACTGACGAATTTCTCCTGGCTTTTTGTGTCTATAGCAAGATTGTAGGCTGCTGTTCAACACCCTTTCCTGTTTTCCCTGACGTATTCTCCTGATTTGCATAATGACCACGGTGTTGTTGGCTAATTGTATATCTAGCCACCCTGCCTTTTGGGTTTTATAGTTAGAATGCCTACAGCTCTTAACTCTTAATTACAACTCAGCACTTGATTTCCTTCTGTTTGTTGTGACTTTTGTTATTTTCTGTGTGTGGGTGCTTTCTTCCCAACTGGACTTGGATTCCAGTGGAGCAGGAAATTCCCTGGAGGTATTTCTGTGTCCCCCAGAGCAGAGAAGGGAGGAGGAAATGATTGAACAGGGTCTCAGGTCTGGACACCTGAAGTCACCGTGACATGAGCTTAGATGGGTATGCACTTAGTAGATCACACCAGGGGTTAATCTTTTTTCTTTATAAATCCTGTAATTATTCTGTGAACAGTACACTCATGTTGCTGCATTATTTTTGGTTAAAAGCATTACTGTGTTATACATAAACATTGAAAATAAGCCTTCATTCTGTGACCCTGGGTTCAGGTCTTCATTTTGAATATAACAGCCCCCGGAGAAGGCTGCCTGCCCTGACCCTGCCCTCCGCTCCAACCTCCCCAGCCTGATGGGCACACCTCTCCGGCCTTGTCTACTGGGCACCGACACGATAGAGGATAGGTTTGGAGTCTGATGGAGGAACTTGGTGTCTCCGGGGTAGGGCTCAAATGAAGTTGATACGGAGGACTGGCCCTTTCCAGGGATGGCCAGGCCCTTCCTTACTGAGTAACTATTAATGACTAACTGGTGCGCACCTGTCACTTTACGGTGTCAGAGCTACGTTGATGAAGGATTTCACATACGTGCTTTGTAGCAAGCAGTCAAATCCCAGGTGTTCACAATTGAGCTGAACCTTTGTGCAATTGTCAGGTCTTAAAGGGAAATGCGATTGTGAAAAGCTCTTTGATATTTTAATTTGACAGTTCTATCAGTAAACCAAAAAAGTTGCTATTGGGCAAGAAATCAGTGTGAGACAAATATGTATTTCTTAACATATTGTAATGAATGATTGCCTGCCAGCTGCCTGATGGGGCAGCCCCTGGAACTTCCCCTGGGGAGGATGCTCTGAATGTACATAAAGAATGTGTCAGTGAAATTTCTGACTCACAAATCCTATGTAGGTGATATCAGAAGTGCTCCAGACAAGAAGGGACTTGTGGGAGGTGGGCACCCTGCCTTAACTCTTGGCAGCTTGGGGGTCGCTGGGTGTCTCTGAGCTATTGGTTATAAGCCATTCGCTATTGGCCTGCACGCACTTTCTTGACTTTGCTGTTGAAATATTAATCATATTAATAATTGGCAAAAAGGGAAAATTCAACCCTTAGATGGGCAGATATTAAGAAGCCCTGGAGTCTCTGTGTAATTAGTTAATAATGACTTACATATGATAATGTCATTTTAAATCAGGAGTGGCCCTGGTGTTATCCTTTCACAGTTTTGTGGATAATTATCCCAGGAGAACAGCATTGCACTAAGATTTATCTCTGCACCATATTTATTGACCCACACCTTCACTTGTGCATCCTGAAAATTGTTAATGTCAAATAATTTTGGGGAAAAAGACAAACTGTTCCATTCCAAGTATGTAGAACAGAAAAAGACTTCAGATATCACTATTTAATTGTTTTCTTCACTTTTAAATTGAAGTCATAAAAATTCCAACTTCCGAGTTGTGACTGAAACTGTTAAAAGCCTTTCCGGTTTCCTCACACTATTTTTGGGGGCAAGGGGTGCCCCCCACCACATGGCTTGTGTGATCTTAATTCCCTGACCAGGGATCAAACGCAGGCCCTTGGCAGTGAGAACGCAGAGTCACTGGACCAGAAGGGGATTCCCCCTCACTCTATTCTTATGTTCGTACATAAACTATTTGGGGAAGTTTGAATTGTTGGATGTGTTGGTTGCAAGGAAGTGGGAAACAAGTTGATTTCCTTGGCGTTACTGGATGGGCACATGCTCCTACTGGCAAATACATTGTGTAGTTCTTGTTTGCAAGTTCAGTTCAGTTCAGTCACTCAGTCGTGTCCGACTCTTTGCGACCCCATGAACTGTAGCCTACCAGGCTCCTCAGTCAATGGGATTTTCCAGGCAAGAACACTGGAGTGGGTTGCCATTTCCTTCTCCAGGGGATCTTCCTGACCCAGGCATCAAACCCGGGTCTCCCGAGTTGTAGGCAGACGCTTTACCGTCTGAGCTACCAGGGAAACCCAAACTGTGGAGAAATTACAAAGATGTTTCCAGAGGTATTTGTATCAAGAGCTTTTGTTGGTCAGAAATGAATACAAAGCTGTAACTCCCCAGGCAAACTGGTAGGGGAAACTGACTCCTATTAAATATAAAAATTAAATTCTGTAAGCTCTGGTGAGCTGGTCAAATGGAAACTCTGCACAACTCATAAAGGAACAAAAGAGAGTTGTACATTTTAGGTGTGTTAGGACAATATTGTGTTATATATCATCTTGAAGAGGTTCCTAACTTAGAATAAGTTAGGATCTAGTAAATACATTGGCTTTCCTGGTGGTGCTAGTGGTAAAGAACCCATCTACCAATGCAGGAGACCTAAGAGATGCAGGTTCGATCCCTGGGTTTGGGAAGATCCCCTGGAGGAGGGCATGGCAACTATTCTTGTGTGGGAAATCCCATGACCAGAGGAGACTGGCAGCTATGGTCCATAAGGTTGCAAAGAGTCAAACACGACTGAAGTGACTTACCACACAGCACACACACAGAACCCTGGTGGCTCAGGGCAGGCCACCTGGTTTGATCCCTGGGTCAGGAAGAACTCCCAGAGAAGGGCATGGCAACTCACTGCAGTATTCTTGCCTGGGAAATTCCATGGACAGAGGAGCCTGCTGGGCTACAGTCCATGGGGTCTCAAAGAGTTGGACAAAATTGAGCAACTGACATTTTATTATGGATTGCTTTAGTTAAAAAAAAGGAGAGAGATAGGTTTGATAAAGGGCAGCAGAGCAATGAGTCCCTGTGTAAATTGAGTTTGCTGGACGCTGGCAGATTTTTGTGAAATGCTCGTGTGGACTGTTCTGGTTTAAATCTGATGCTATCTGGAGTCCTCTGGTTCCAGGTCAGTCTTGCACCAGGCGGCTGTCTGTTCTCTGGTTGAAAGCCCTCTTTGGGAAATGGACATGGAGTCTTTGATATTAGAATTTTCAGAACTGGGTTTGTCTGTTAGCCACCCATCTAAACCTCTCCTTGAACTGTTTCAGAGCCTTTCTACTTTGGGGGAAGAAGCACATAGTGGTGTATTGAGTTCTTTGATTTCATCTCATTTTTGCAAAATCTCTGTGCAGGGAAAAAGGCACTTGCAACATCCAGAGTGCCCAGTAGATGGCACTAGGAGGACTCGACCAGGGGACACTGGGAGGAACCAGGGCTAAAGAGTATCTTTTTTTAAGTCTAGCCTTGCTGTGATGAGCTAGCTCCTCAACAGGCTGGGAAACAAATGTCTTTCTTTTTTTTCCACAATGGAATCAAATAGAATAGGAAAAATCAGAACATGGTGCCCTTAATAAGAGTTAAGTCATATTTCAGGCAGTGTTTGTTTCATGTGAGTTTTCATATTCACATGTGTGCTGGCTCCAGCGTAAAATGTACCTGCTGCTGTAGATTCATCATTCTCAGGGTGACAAGAGAGTCCCTGTGGCCTCAGGGGAAGCGGTGCCACAGCAGGAGAGACCCCCAGGCCCCGAGCTCGGCCGCCTGCTCTCCTGGGCCTCCTCTGAGCTTGGCTCCCAGGGGCTGAAGACCCCGCTCAGGCTGGGAGGGGACCGCCTCCATCAGACTTGTTTCCCCAGGGCTCCTCTCTGGTCTGAGGACGTAGGTTCCAGGGGTGGAGGAGAAGCAGCAGCACCATTTGATCGAATCTTTTACGAACTTAATAAAATTATTTGTCTAAAAAAGGACCCACATATAATGCTCTGGTATCCAGCATGCTCAGGAGTCACGGGTCAGCTATTTCAGTGGATCACGTATTTAATGTGTGGGTTGGACTACTGTGCTGTGGGAAAGAGGAGAGATAAATATACAGCCTTTTGTTGTTTCTTTGTGGCCTTTGATCCGTGGTGGTGGCGCTTGGACTCCCTCTCCTTAGTGATGCTCCATCTGTTTGGTGGGTGGTAAGTGGAGATGCTGTGGGTCAGCCTGGAGGATCTGAGCATCATCATCTCAATCACCGTCTGGTGGGAAACACCCGTCTTTCCTCACAGGCTCCATGACATTGCACACGATGTTATTAGGTTGCTACGCTTTGGAACAACATGGTCCCTGCCTACAGTTTACCAAAGGAAAAGGTAGACTGTTGCAGAGGTAACAAATCTGAACGACTAACTGGGTTGTGTGACTGACATACAGAACGCACAGACACAAAGGAAAGACTCCCTGGGTATAATCCAGCGTGAACGAGTGAGCCACTGACATGTGGCTGGATTTCCTGAACTGTGCTCAATGCTTTAGGTTTACTTCATCACATAACTCCAAGAGAGTATTTCTAGTCCAGCCCAGCACCCAGCTTGCAGGAGAAGCTAGAGAAATTGGAGTCCCCCTGGGTTTAAAGGGATTAGATTTGATAAAGGAGGGAGTAAGTGTTGGGGAAGAGACAGCTTCGGGAGACATCTGCCTTCATCCTCGAGTGAAGATGTGGTCCAGGCATCCACTGTGGTTGAAACCGCGGCCCCAGGCTCACCTGCTACCAGGTCCCAGCTCTGGCCCTGCCAGAGCCACAGCCCCCTGACCCAGGGCAAACTGGGATGACGGGCTGTCACCGCGTGATGGACTTGGCTCCTGACCTCCTGCCTGTGTTGGGGAAGATAAGGAGAACCCTTTGAAAGGGAGGAGAAAGCAGATAGCGGTCAGAGAACAAAGCAAAGGAGCTGGCAGGAAAGGGCGGCTGAGGTTCGGTTCCGAGGAATGAAGGACGGCAGGTCCCCAAGAGCGCTTCTCAGCAGCTTTAGTGTGGTTTCATCTGCGCAGAGAGTGAGGGCCCGGCCGCCCGCAGGGTGTGTGCTGAGTGACCACACCGGACACCCTCCCAGGGCAGGGACGGGACAGCCAAGACACTCCTCACAAGTGGGACTGGCTGCTGAAGCCACTGGGAGGACAGACTCATGTTCTGTCTATGGGGCTGCAAAGGGAAGAGTCAGGCCCTTGGATGGGTGCAGGTTTTATCATCCTGCCGTGAACATGGCATTTCCAGCGTGCCAGGGTCTCAGAGGTATGGAATGCAACTGTTTTTGAAATCGTTCCTGCCTGAAATTCCATGTGTCTGTGAGTCTAGCATGAGGCTCCCTGTGCAGGGCAGGTGGGAATGCAGGAGCCCCCACCCTAGGCTGGCTGAACTTGACCCCGGAGTGACCCTGGGACAGGTGCTGTGAATGACACTGAGATCTGACTGCTCTGTGGGAATTTGGAACCAGGTTGAAGCATAAAAACCAGCTCAAGAGTTTGTTAAACATACAGATTCCTGGGCTGTGGGGCTGTACAGGCTGTCCCAGTAGATGTGGGAACCGTGGTCTGTGATCCACATTAGTTTGTCCTCACAGTTTTGTGACTGAACTCGGCACTGTCTTGACAGACGTGCTTCAGAAAAACTCGGATTCTGACCCTGTGATGTCCACTCTGCCTGAGTGGTGTCTGCCTCCTGTTTGGATCAGAACCATGGCGTCCAGGGCGAAGGCGTGATGGGATAAAGCCCCAGACCCCAGAGTCTGGTGAGAAGGAGCCTGGCATGTGGCCAGGATCATCTCTGTGGTTTGAGCACTGAACACAGACGTTGGCTCCTGACGACTGCTGGGCGCCCCTGCCCCCGGCCCCCAGAACAGAATCCAGGCCATTCTGGGTCCTTTCAGGGCTGAAGTTTATCCAGAAAAAAACAATTCCGTTCTTGACTTAGGCCTTCTTTCTGAACATCAACACTGTCTCCAGTTGTAGTCACATGTTTTGGGTAGAAACTAATCTCTTAGCTAATGAGGTGAATAAGGGTAACCACATACAAAGAAACGTCACTTACAGCTGAGTGCTAACTACGTTTTAAATCACCTTAACCCCGAATGCAAGTATGATAGCAGAAAAGCTAGAAATTAATTATTTTCATGTCTGTCTAATAAATCACACCCAGAAATGATTTAGGTTAACAAGAAGCTTCACGTTTCTGAGGTTGATTAATGATGGAGCCCCTGAGGTCTGCAGTGTCATCTTTACAAAGACTCTTGGCTTTGGTTTCACTGTTACTTTAGTTCCTCACGGTGGAGAGTTTCCCGCTGTGCTCTGACATCTGAATGGCTCCAAGGCGTTCTGTCACTTCTCTAACGTCCCCTCTGACAGTGACCTGAAAAGGCCTTGGGTGGCTGTGTCTGCAAATAGGTGTCCTGGGTGCTGAGGCAGCCTCGGCTGGGAGGTCTTCTCTGGGACCTTGGTCCACCTCCGGAGGGCGGGGGTCGAGCTTCCCACAGCCCCGTCCCCAAACCGGGGAGAGAGGGTTGTGAGCAAGACCCCAGCGGATTGCACACACCCACCCACCGGTGCTCGTGCTTGATGCTAGTGCTCGTGCTTGATACTTGGTGCTTGTTGTCATTGCTTGGTGCTCGGTGCTCGTGCTCAGTGCTCGGCGCCCAGCACCAGGGCTTGCGCTGTGAAGGACTGTGTCTTGGGGGCACAGGGAACAGGATTGGCTCTGCCCTGCATGGAGCCCCCACCCTAGCAGAGAAGCAAGGACCCTAGAGCACAAAGCCCACAGTGACCCTGGGGTGGGGGGCGTCCCGGGAAGAAGACTGCACTAGTGGAGGAGGACAGACGGGAGGAGGGAGCTGGCGTGATGCCTGGGAGGTAGGGGTTGGGGGGTGGAGGGTGAGGGGTGGGGAGTGGAGGGGGCTGAGGGAAGGATGAGGAGTGGAGGGGGGTGAGGGGGTGGGGGCCGGGGGGTGCTGAGGGACGGGTGGGGGTGGCATAAATGGCCCTCAGGGATGCTCCATATGGGAGCACTGAGACCCCAGTGAGAGAGACTCTGGAATAACCCGTTTCACGTCGACTCTTGGTTTATATTGTAGAAAACACGAGGATGGAAGACCGTGTACACCACCATGAATATGCAATCCGCAAAGCCCAGCCTGTGAGAAACTCTGGGAGACAAATGACCCAGATTCTGAGGAAAAAAAAACTCGCAGGAGAACAGAAGGGGAGAGGAATGAGCAGCATAAAGAGGCCCAGGAAGCAACTGCTGCCCGGGCTTCAGTGATCCCGGGTCGGCTGCTGTTTCAAAAGGGAATTTTCACTTCCAGAAAGATGCATGATGTACTTTTCCTATTCTTCTAGCCAAGTAAAACTTAAATCCTGGAAATCAGATAAAAAATAAATGCACTTTACTCAAAAAAAAAGCAATAGCTGTTAAATGCTGGCGAGAAGTCCAGGGAGGCCCTGGCATGTGGTCCTGGGAAGGGCAGGCAACAGCCTGGCTGAGGGTGGGTCAGTGTGAAGTGTCATGGTGGCTCAGCTGGGGCCTGGCCTGGGGTGATAAGGGCAGGGGGGGCAATGAGGGCAGGGGGCAATGGCCGGGCAAGTGACAGCCTGAGGGAGGAGGTTGCAGGAGTGGGAGTGGGTTAGGGGTTGGTCAGAGGGCTCATGAAAAGTGCACGTCACAGAAGAGTTGTCTGCTGTCTCTAGGAATTCCCCAGCCCGGGAAGGGGTCGTCTCCCCAGTGATAGGGAGGCCACAGGCACCAAAACGTCAGAAGGAAAAGGTGGGCTTAATACAGGGCTACTGAAAAATCTCAGCACATTTAAAATAATTGAAATGGTAGAGTGTGTTCTCTGATCACAGTGGAATCAAAGTGTAAATCAACAATTATTAATCAATAAAAAATGGAAAGAAAGAAAAGAGAAAAAGCTCTGAACACTTGGAAACTAAAATGCTCTTCTAAATAAACCATGGGTCAATACAGTGTATTGAATGAAAATTAAAAATTGATTGTATCAAAATTTTGAGGACACAGTACAAGTGTGTTGAGAGGAGATTAATGCAAACAGGACTGAAGAAGGAAAGACTCAAATCAACCATCTATGCTCCCATTTCAATAAATGGAAAAGTGAAAAATAAGCCCAAGGAAAATAAAAGAAATAATAAAGATAAGAGCAGAAATCAGTTAAACTGAAGCAGAAAAAGAATAGAGCAAATCGAATAAACAAAGAGCTGGAAATATCAATAGAATTGATGAACTTCTAGCAAGACTGACAAAGGGGGAAAGAGAGGCAAGATAAATTACCAGTACCAGGCATCAAGAGGGCACATCACTACAGATCATAAGGACATGAAAAGGATAACAAAGAGTATTGTAAACAATTCTATACTTACAGACTTGCAAGTTAGATGAACTGGGTCATTCTCTCAAAAAACACTCACCAAATATGAAATAGATTATATGAAGATCCTTGTAACTATAAAGGATTTTGAATGTATAACTAAGAAACTCTCAAGAAATGTCCAGGCCCAGATAGTTTCACTGGGAAATTCCACCAAACGTTTAAAGAAGGATCACACCTATTCTGCATGACCTCTTCCCGAAGACAGAAGAGGCGAGAACATTCTCAGTTCATTTTGTATTGCTGGTGTTACCCGGACACCAAACCAGATAATGACAGCAAAAAAAAAAAAAAAGGAAACTACAGACCAGTATCCCCACCAATGTTGATGTAAAAAGGCTTAATAAAATATTAACAAATGAATTGTTAGTTGACTATGTAAAGAGGATCACACACGGTGACCAAAGAGGTTCATTTCAAGGATGCAAGGTTGTTTCTGTATGAAGATAAGATAATCCATCATGTTAATGGGCTAAAGAAAAAATCACACAATCATATCATGCAGTGCAAAAGCTTTTTCCACAAAATTCCACACCTATTCATGATACAAACTCTCAGAAAAATAGGAACAGAGGAGAACTCTCTCAACTTGATAGCAAGCATCAACAAAAACCCTACAGTTAACATCGTGCTTAGTGGTGAAAGAATGAACCTTCCCCCTTGAGATCAGGAGCAAGAATTTCTGCTTTTACCATTCCTGTTCAACACAGTGCCTGAGGTTCTAGCCAGAGCTACATGGCAAGAAAAATTAATATGAGACACACAAACCATAATGGAAGAGATAAAACTATCTCTAGGACTTCCCTGGTGGATAAGAATCCGCCTGCCAATGCAGGGGACGTGGGTTCAATCCCTGGTCCAGGAAGATCCTATGTGCTGTGGGGCAACAAATCCTGTTCACCAGAACTACTGAAGCCCATGCGCCCAGAGCTTGTGGTCTGCAACAAGAGAAGCCTCTGTAGCAAGAAGCCCGCGCACCACAATGAACAGTAACCCCTGCTGTCCACAACTAGAGAAGGCCCATGCATAACAGTGAAGACTCAATGCAGTCAAAATAAAAATAAAAACACAAACTATCTCTACTTGCAGATGATATGACTGTCTATACATAAGTCCTGGGGAAACTATAAAACTCCAGAACTGATACGTGAATTCAACAAGATCACAGGATACAGCGAATAAACCAAGAAGTACATTTATTTCTATATACCAGCAATGAACATGTGAACACTGAGATTAAAATATAATGCTATTCATGATCACTCAAAGAAAATGAAATACCTAGAAGTAAATCTTTTTACTTTTTACGTAAAATAAAACTTTTGTGACTCATGCTGAATACTATGAGATGCTGATGAAAGAAATCAAAGATGATGTAAATAAACAGACATGCTGTGTTTACGGATAAGATTTGACAAAAATAAAGATGTCAATTCTCTCCAAATTGATATACAAGTTTACTGTTTTTTAATAAAAAACAGCAAGAAAAAATGCAGCAAAATTTTTTTTTGTAAACATAGACAAAATTATTATAAAGTTTATGGAAAGGCAAAGGAAATAGAATAGCTGAAAAAGTTTGAAAAATAGAGAGGGAGGAATCATTCTAGCATTCACAACTTATTTATACAGCACGAGAATCTGGACCACGGTGCTGGTGAGAGAACAGAGGTCAGAGGAACAGAACCGAGAAGAAGCCCCACACAGAAGTGCCCTGTTGATTTTTAACAAAGTGCAAAAGCCACTCGGTGGGGGAAGAGCTCCCTTCATCACATAGTGCTGGGCAGCTTGATGCCAGGCAGGCTACAAATGAACCTCATTTGTTAAAAAGTCTCAGACCTTTTATAAAAATTAACACAAAATGACCACAGACTTCAATGTAGAGCACAAAACTAGACAGCTTTTAGCAAAACCATAGGAAAAAACTTTGGACTCTAGGGCTAGACAAAGAGTTCTTAGACTTGACACCAAAGCCACAACCTATAAAGTGAAAAGAACTTTCAACTTCATTAAAACGAAAATCTGTTGCTTTACAAATGACCCTATTAAGAAGACAAAAAGAAAAGTCACAGAGTGAAAAATATTTACAAACCACTATCTCTGTCCAAGGATTCATATCTACAGTATATAAAGAGCTCTCAAAACTCATCAGTAGAAAAACAACCCAATTAGAGAATGAGTGAAAGACATGAAGAGGACGGAGAGATGGCAAATAAACACACCAAATGGTGGTCAAGTTCAATAGTCATTTAGGAAATGCACATGAAACATGCCTATCACAATGACAAAATGACATGGAAGCTATATTCAATGTCTTGTAATAACTTATAACATGAAGCAATCTGAGAAAGAATATATATATATATATATCACTTTGCTTTCACCTGAAGCTAACTAACACATCACTGTAAATTAACTGTTAACTGTACTTCAATTAGAAAAATGGTTACTAAAAAAAAAAAAAGGCTAAATGAAATATAAATGAAACATAGCGACCACACCAAATGCTAAAGAAGTTCAGGAAAGACTGGGTGACTCAGATGTTGTTGGTGGGGATGTGTAATGAGAGTTACTCTGGAAAACATCTTGGTGATTTTTAAAAACTGAAATATGCAACCACCATGCAGCCCAGCCATGGGGACAAGCTCTTGGTGCCTGGCCCGTGTAAACCTCCAGAGAATAACACTGAGGAAAAAAGTCCAGTCCCAGTCCTTGTACACTGCATGATTCCTTCCATGTAACTCCTGGAATGACAAAATCAAAGAAATGATGAGCAGATTAGTGGTTGCCAGGAGTGGCTGGGATCCGAAGAGGGTGTTACTGGGTGTGGGTATAAAAGGGCCACGGGCTTCCCCACTGGTTCAGTGGTAAAGAATCCGCCTGCAGTACAGGAGATGCAGGTTCAATTCCTGGGTGGGGAAGATCCCCTGGAGGAGGAAATGGCAACCCACTCCAGTATTCTTGTCTGGGAAATCCCATGGACAGAGGAGCCTGGCAGGTTATAGTCCACGGGATTGCAAAGAGTCAGACATGAATGAGCACACATAAAAGGACCACACCAGTTGTGTCTGACCCTGAGACCCCACGGACTGTAGCCCACCAGGCTCCTCTTCCATGGGATTTTCCAGGCAAGAATACTGGAGTGGGTTGCCATTCCCTTCTCCAGGGGGTTTTCCTGACCCAGAGATTGAACTAGGGTCTCCTGCATTGTAGGCATATTCTTTACCACTGAGCCACCAGGGAAGCCCTACGTCTACATGTGAGTCTATAATTACCTCAAAGTAATAAGTTTAATTAAAAAAAAGAGAAGAGCATCAATAGGACAATTTGGGAA
Organism: Cervus canadensis; assembly: GCF_019320065.1. Lineage (NCBI taxonomy): Eukaryota > Metazoa > Chordata > Mammalia > Artiodactyla > Cervidae > Cervus > Cervus canadensis. Next base: position 83,581,472 of record NC_057394.1, on the reverse strand, counting down.
TTATGAACACAGACTGGCTTTTTAGTGTGAAGGTGGCATTGTGTTTTTGTTTTAAAAGTTTAGTCTATGCTCCTTAAAGATCCATACTGAAATATCTCCAGGTGAAATCATCTGTCTGGGATCTGCTTTAGAGTCATCCAGGTGGTTGCTGGGGCCGGGTGGGAGGGGATGGCCTCGTGGCATCATGGTCCCCAAGCAAGGAGCTTTGGGAGCCTGCAGTGAGTGAGGCCACCAACCCCGGACACTGTCAGCCTGCTTTGAATCTTGGCTCTGCTTATTAGCTGGGTGAGCTTGGACAAGTTATTTGACCTCTCTGACTGCAGTGGCCTCATCTGTCAAGTGGGGATAACATCTCATAAGGAAGAGTGCAGGGAGGGAAGGAAAGGTCCCCTTCAGAGGAGGGGAGGAGCCAGTGCGGGGTTGGGGCAGTGCCTCAAGGAGAAGCCACTGCCCTGGTGTCAAAGTGTCGTGGGTGCTCCGAGCTGAGGGGAGGCGCTGGGAGGTGGGGGGCAGGGGGAGGTAGGCAGTGTGACCACTGCCTCAGACCCTGATGGGCGGCCGGAGACAGCTCTGGGAGCAGGAGCGTTGAGGATGGTGAAGGAGCAGAAGAGAGATGGAAAATGGAAAAGGCAGGGGCCGGCTGGGAGCCCTGAGAGGAAGTGCCCCTCCCACGCGGTGGAGGTGCCACCAGGGCCGTCTCACCCCCCTCCCAACGCTCCCCCTTCCCGTCTGTGGGCTTTGCTGGGGACCTGTGCAAATAGCTGTTTATCCAGAAAGACCATCACGGGGATTACGGATGCTGGCTGGATTTTGCGTGTGAGGATTGTGGTTTTGCTTTTATTGGTTGTGCCATGTGGCCTGTGGGATCTTAGCTCCCCAATCCAGGATCTAACCCGAGCCCCCTGCAGTGGAAGTGCAGAGTCTTAACCATTGGACTGCCAGGGAAGTCCCCGTGGCTTTGTTTTTATAGGTTAGATCTTGATTTTTGTGGATCGCTACTAAAATATTTGCGGATGAGAGAGTATGTCTGAAATTCAGACTCTGAAGGAAATGAGACTTACTGTTTTGTTTTTCTGGGGAGTGGATCTGGAACCCTGGAGACCATCCCTTGCTCTCTAGGTGTCTATACATTTAGCCCGTGTGCCAACTGCATGCCTTCGCAGGGGTGGCCCTGGTGTGCGACATCTGTGGAGTGACCAGTCTTGGGTGGTGCCCCAATGCCCTCATTAAGAGCATCTGTGTCTACCCACGAACCTCGATACCACCTGTGGGCATGGAGCTGGGCGCTTGCTGGTCCCTGTGGACCAAAGGGGCCCCTCCCATTAGAAGGGTGGAATCTCCCCCGCCTCCTCCATCAAGGCTGGGCTGACCCTGAGGACACTTTCCTCGTCCTGGAGCAACTGACCCTAACCCTCCCCTGCTTAAGGGATGTGAAGAGAGAGCAAGGGTCCATGGACTCCAGCCACTCCGGCCTCGAGCCCGCAGCCTCCCTGGCGACTGCCCCAACCCACTGATCAGGTCACCAGGGATGTGACGCCCCAGACAGAACAGAAACCCTGAGCCAGGTGGCTTCAGCAACGGACTCATCTTTATTGAGAGTGCCTTCTTGCATCAGCTGTTCATAAGGATTGCAAATCACCCATCTGGAAAGTTTCCCCCTTCCATATAGCTCTGGCCATGCCCAGAAAGCAGTGAAAATACATTGTACAGCAAACACTTTCCACCCTAAGAGCCATGAAAACTCATGACAATGCAGATATCTACGACAGGACAGAGTAAGTTCAAATATTAGACACTTATGGGATGATTCGAAAACTAACATTGTGTGTTTTTCCAGGTAAGGAAGACCAGTCATTATAAAAATACTTTATATAAATTCAGAACACACTCAATCCTATAAAAATATCTTTTCCTAATAAAAGTATTAATTTCTAGATGAATGTCCTTTATCGACATCAGTTATGTCCTTAAGTTTTCAGGAAATACCCCATGTCAGACTGTCCACTGAAACCCACATGTAAAGTCACACCATGGCCTGGTTGTCAAGAACGGACCACATAGTCCCGGCCTGGTTATTCTACAGGAAGTTAACTCAGGCGTCTATGAATTAGGAAAGCCAGCTATGTGGTGCCTTCCACTGTTTAACTGGGAAACCCGGTGATGGCGTTCTGCCCGCCCTCGGAAATCAGCTCATTCATCTCGTTCTGTTTACTCTCCTTGAGGGCATTGTTGGGGGGTGCTTTCCGCATCTGCGCTCGCTTGGACCTCCTGAAACACACCTTGAGCAGCAGGTAGCACAGCTCGGCCACGTTGAGCAGCATGCAGATGACGGACGCGGAGATCATGAAGATGGTGAAGACCGTCTTCTCGGTGGGCCGGGAGATGAAGCAGTCCACCAGGTTGGGGCAGGGCTGGATGCCGCATTTCAGGACCCAGGGCAGGTGGTACCCATTGTACAGGAAGTAGAAGACATACATGAAGGCAGCCTCGAAGACAATGCGGAAAAAGATGCTGCTGGTGTAGGTCCACCACAGCGAGCCCTTGATCCGGACCTTCTGTCGCTTGATGTCCTCCAGGTCCTTGAACTCACTCCTTGTCTCGCCCCGCCTGAACCGCCGGGCGGCCTCATGCCTGTAATAGGCCACATGCATGGCCACCAGCAAGGCGGGCGTGGACACAAAGATGAGCTGCAGCGCCCAGAGCCGGATGTGCGAGACGGGGAAGAAGTGGTCGTAGCACACGTTCCTGCAGCCGGGCTGCAGGGTGTTGCACACGAAGTCCTCCTGCTCATCCCCCCAGACCTCCTGGGCGGCCACCACCAGGATCATGACGCGGAAGATAAAGAGGACGGTGACCCACACCTTCCCGATGCTGGTGGAGTGCTTGTTCACGCCCCCGATGAACACGTGCAGAGTGCCCCAGTCCATGCTGCCGCTTCACCCTGCTCAGGCGAGAACACAGCGTTGTGAGTGGGGCAGTCCCTCTGTGTAAAACAGCTCTATTGTCACAGATGGAAGCCTTTCTCTTGACATTACCCTCTCGACTGCGAAGTAGGCAGTTTTCTGGTGGGGGGAATACCCACCCTGAGAACACTCTCAAGTTCTCATAGGGGTTTAGGATCATCTTTAAAAAAAAAAAAGGAATATAATATATCCTTTCTCTCCCACCCTCCATTCCACCTGTCTAGTCATCACAGAGCAGAGTTGAGCTCTCCGTGTTACACAGGAGCTGCCAACTAGCTATTAATATCTATTTTACACACGGTAGTGTATAGACGTCAATTCTTTTTTTTTCCCCTTGATTTTATTTTTTTTAATTAAAAAATTTTTTTTCCCATTTATTTTTATTAGTTGGAGGCTAATTACTTTACAATATTGTAGTGGTTTTTGCCATACATTGACATGAATCAGCCATGGATTTACATGTGTTCCCCTTCCTGATCCCCCCTCCTGCCTCCCTCTCCATCCCATCCCTCTAGACGTCAATTCTAATCTCCAAGTTTGTCCCTCCCTTTCTTCCCTACTCTGTGTCCACAAGTCTGTTTTCTATGTCTATGTCTCTATTGCCACCCTGGAAGTAGGTTCATCTGTACCATTTTTCTAGATTCCACATACATGCATTAACACAGGATATTTGTTTTTCTCTTTCTGACTTCATCTTGATTCAGCTGAACTCGAATTATACGTTAGGTTGCTGCCTGACACTGACCCAGGAACTCAGGCAAACACATTTGTTTCCAAGCTCCCTTTTAATTCTTCAAAATTTTTTTCTTCAAAAAAAAAATCATTCATTGGAATGACACAGTCTGTTTTACCCAGCAGACTAAGAAGGGACTCGAACAACATCATTTGCCATGATCACGTGCTCTCAGGAAACCTAGTACCATAGCTACTCCAAGAGCCTCTTCCAGAAGAGAACCACAGGCCTCTACAAACAGGCTGACTTTGCTCTCTCATCACGGGCAGTGCCGGCTCCATGCTGATGGGCTCCAAGTTCACACCAGGAGCTGTGGGTGGAGGGCCAGCCCCTCCTGCAGTGGGGTTCCTCCCCAACAATGCCCTGATCCAGCATCCTGAGGTAGAGCCTCCGCTGTGAACCTGCACGGTTCACATGGTGGATGCCTCCGCACCACCAACAGCAGACCCGAGAGCTGGTCAGCATCTACTTAGAACAGAGAAGAATGGACTCTTTGAGAATCTTCTAAAAGGGAAAGACCAGTTCCTCAGAAAAAACATGCTTACCAGGTTCTCATGCCTATTTACAGGGAGATGCCCCCAAAAGCCTTTTGTCCATCCCCCCAGGAGACTTTCTAGCACTTGAATGTGGGTCAGGCTCCTCCCTTTCAGGCTGACTCCCCCAGTCTCCTCAGGGTCCCCCACTCTGTCCATCACCTGCTTCCTTGGCATCATACTGGCTAACACTAGGAGGCAGCTGAGGAGCTGGAGGTGGTGCCCAGTTGCACTCAGGTGAGCCCAGGTGAGTCCAGGTGTGTCCAGGTATGCCCAAGTGTGTTCAGAAGCCAGCTCTCTCACATCCTATACTGTGAAAGGATGCCCCCATTTTGGTTGGCTGTCTGAGAAATTCGTCTTTTGCCTTTGGTTTGACTTTTAGAGCACATGTTCTTGGGAAGGCTCGGGGTCTCAGGAGGCCATGCTTCCATCCACGTCGCCCTGCATGGGACCCTCCTCTGCCGTCTGGTGGGGGTGAGACGGGTGCTCACTGAGCAGGGGGAGGGGTGTGCAGAGTGCTGGAAGCATCCTCTTCTGTCTTTTTCTTTGTCCAGAACAGTCAGAGCCAAGTACAGGGAAAGCCCTCCCTCCCTCCCACCCGTCACCAGGGCCAACCAAACGACCGCCCCTAAGCGCTGGTCAGCACTCATTGAGCGTCTGCTGGATGCAGACATCGGCTGTCTCCCTCGAATCCCCGGGCCGAGTCGGGTCCTGGCCAAGGGGGATCTCACACCGTGAGAAGGTGGCTGTGTGTCCAGGGTGCGCCAACCGCTGCGGCCAACGTTCTTGTGTCCCTCACGAAGGACACCCGCATGACAAGGTGTTGGGAAGGTTCGAGAGCCCAAGCTGGTGAGGACAGCGGGGCCCGGTTTCCCCAGGCAGCTCTTCACTCATGTTTCCAGAAAGACCTGTACGCAGCGGGGCATCGAGCTAGACGGGGTGGGGGGGCGGTGGGCAGAGCCTGGAAGGAGCCCCGGGGGCGCTCGCAGCTGCTTGATTCCTATGTGGATCCAGGACAGGACCCAAAGACAGATCTGTCAGTCAGGAAGCCAGGTTTTTGCTTTTTTGAAAAAAAGAGCTGAGGAAAAACAAAAAAGCACACCTCTTTAAAAACACACTCATTAAAGTTACGGTTTCTGGTCCTTAAAGTTTTGATCGGAGTCTGTGTGAGTTCCCAGGGGGTGGGGACACGGGGACCTTGGTCAGGAAGACCGGTCCCAGGCTCAGACCGCTGACCTCATGGGCTGATGGATTTCCAAGTCCACAGTAGTGAGTCTTTGATCTAAAAGCCTTGTTGGAGATGATGTGGACTGTAGGACTGACTCAGCTCCTGGTGAAAGTTGTTAGAATAAATCCTCCCAGTCATCATCCTTGCCCTCTGGAAGCACTGGGATGCGCCCAGTGGGAGGAAGAAATGTGGACGTCTGATGTCTGGACATACTTTACAGTGGCCACTCACCCGGTAAGTCCCTCCTGTCTGTTCACAAGGTGGAGATGTTCTCCGGTTAACCAGAAGACCTCTCCCACAGAAGTGGGGTGGACTCAATGCCCAGCTAGCAAGCTTTTGATTGATCAAATAAAGGTCACAGTTTCTCAAACTCTTCAAAGTGTAGAGAATTTAAACTCTCCCACCGGTAAGAAGTCTCTTTCCTCTCTGAGTTCTCTCTCCACAGCTGCCTGAGAAAGGCACAGCTCCCACCCACCCCCCAACCCAAGGGCCAGAGGCTACACTGGCCAGGAGGGACTCAGAGAGGCTGATGTCAAGGGAGAAGTCAGGCAGTCACCCCCCAAGTAAGGACCCCACTTTCTAGAGCAGATTCCTCCACTCCTGCCCCTGGAGCATCTCCTTAAAAAACGGACAATTACTGTGGCAGCAGCTTTATTTCTTTCAACTTCTCTGGGGACTTTGACTAAAATCAGCAATTTGCCTTTAAATAAAGAAAAAGAAATGAGGTGCCTTCCTAGGGTGTCCGTCTGCACCCTTCCTGGTGTCTGTCATCCTGGAGGCTTCTGTACGAGGAGCATTAGGAGACTAGCGAAGGGTGTGGACCGCCCCCACCCCCGTAGCCGCTGCCCCCAGGCCTCTTCCGCGCCCGGACTGAGGGCAGGCCCCCTCCCCTGCAGGAGAGCCAGGGGTGAGCCTGTTGGAAACATTTTGGTTGCAGGAGACCTGAAGGCAAAATTACTTTCCGTAATAACTGCCTCCCTCGGAACCATCACAATTAGTATTAAACAAAGCGCCTCTTTCCTTTCAGGCTTCAAGCAGCCAACGGGAGGAGCTTTTTCAATAAAAAGTACAATATTAACTCTTTCCTTGTGGCCCAGACTGGTTTCTTTCAACTGGCGCCTTCCTGACTCTCCTTTAAAGAAAAAGTAGGTTTGCTTGGCCCCAGTCTCCAGCTGTAGGAAGGTGGTGACGCTCAGCCTCCTGGAGGCAAAGACCACTGGGCTGTGTGGTGTCTGTATTCACTGGACACATGGCCGCAGCCCAAGCACTTTGCTCTGAAAACAGGAAACCAGGGACCTGACTAATGAAGAGACGGTGCTAGGAAGAGAGCCTGTGCTTCCCTCTTACAATTCAAGTTTAGGTCTATTAACATTCTGCCTCAGCAATATAGTTTTTTGTTTTAAAACTATTTACTCACAACTAATTTGGCTGACAAAGTCGTTCCAGTGTCACTGGTGACAGAAGCTAAACTAAAGGCCCAGGAACAACTACATCCCTCAGCACCTGCCTCCAGGCGAAGATTTCCCAGGGCAGGACTCCCTCCAATGACTCATCCCCAAGTCTCCAATGGACCTGAGGACAGGACATTCCTCACTGCGTCTACATCAGCTCTGGATTACGGAAAAGCCTATGCTGATAAGAGGCAATAAGGCCAATGCAAAACCAGCACCCTGGGCTCCGGTCAAGGACTCACAGCTCCTCGGCCAGAGTGGACTCCAGGCGAGAGTCCCTCTTCCAGGGCGTTGTTTTCCTGTACCATCAATCACCGATCACCCATCATCCAGCCTCCAGCAGCACTCAGCATCCCCCAGGAACAGGAACCCAGTGCACCTTCTGAGGGCAATGAGGATGTGACCCAAGGAGGGAGAAAGAGTAGCTGTGGCCACAGCCCTTCAGCTCCTCCCTGGGTGTCCACTGCACGACCCTGGTGTGCCAGTTTTCCTTCACCCCCAGAACTGTTATGGGGGTTGTCTGGCCCCTGCCAGTTTCCTGATGCTGCGTACTTCAAATACACAATAAAATAAAAATAAAATTTTTAGTGTAGGTTCTTTTGCTTATCAAAATAATAGTAACAAAAAAGCAATAATGATAAGAATACCCAATGCTGAATCTCAAGCCCATTCCCTTCTTTAAGAAAAAGAAGATGGAAAAAAAGAAAAAGAAGATGGAATTTGAGGAATCAAATATACTCCCTCAGCCCCAAGTCAGCAGCCTGAAACAAACAAACAAACAAACAATCTTAAACTCTCTCCTTAATCAAAAAGAGTCTTTTCCTTTTGTCTCTAGAAATCTCAAGTCATCCAAGGGACAATGTGATAGCTGATTTTTAAATTTTCGTACTCAAAAATTCATCAACTGTCCATTCAAAGTAATGACCAGTAAAGATAAAATGGATTTAGGACTCATGTACTTCTTCAAAATTAACTCAGTAAAAATGAAAAAAAAAAAAAAATCCAGTCTATGGAGTCTAAATATAAAAGGGGACACTTCATAGAATTATATGTACTTCTTAATCCATTTAAGAATTCAAAGAGTTAAAAAATTTTTTTTCTTTCCATTTAGCCATCTCTGTTCATTCAAGCAAACCTGTGTGCCTTCCAAACATTTAGGTCCAGCTGGAGTTAAATGATCCTGGGACTAAAAACAGAAAAAGCCCTCAGGGACCCAGTTTCATTCTCACGGATCAAGTGGGTCAAACAGAAATCTTAACATGACAATAGAGTCACCGGCAGCATCATGCCTTTGGAGACTTGGAACTCTGGGCTGGAAATTATTTTCCCACAATTTCATTCTAACATTTTAACAAAAGTATACAAACCACTCACAGCTCCTGGGACATTCAGTACGAGCCGGGGTGTGTGGCGAGTCTCCTCACACTCTGTCGAAATTGTTCAGTCAGAACCTCTGCTGGTTCTTTTCCTTCTTAAAGCTCTTATAATTCAGAAAAGTCAGAAAAGGAGAATGAAGTCCCCGTTTCCGGTATCAGACTTTGTTTTCTTATGGTGGAGCAGCTGAACCGGCTGGCATCTTCCGGGTTGGGTCAACGGGATGATGGCAAGTGGGACCTCCCCCCCTCCCCAGTTATGTCCCAGGCTCCTCTCTTCATAACCCATCTCCCCTGCCTGGCAGGGTTCCCATGCCAACCCCAGAGTCTCCGGAGGAGCAGCAGACAAGGCTCTGCGCGTCCTGCAATTCTAAGGAGCCTGGCTGGGGCAGGAGTCTCTTCTAGAACACTGGCCAGAGCTGGGGCAAGAAAAGGCTTCTGTGGCATCAAGTCTGCCCCAGAAAGAGAGCAAGGGCGCCTGGATGAATTCAACCAGGCACTCAACCCACAGTGAAATGCCACCTGGGGAGGCGATGCCAGGGTTGCAGGCCCCCAGCCCCTCAAGATCCACAGCTGTGTCCAGCTCACACTCACCTCACACTCCATCCACACTCACCTCACACTCCGTCCACACTCACCTCACACTCTGTCCACTCTCCAGGAAGGGCCGTCAAACCGGTCACAACTACACACCTGTGCCAGGTGATACCCGGCCCGTCTCCCCCACCAGAGGGAAGAGGCCTCTGGTGCCTCCGCCTTTTAACTGAGATGTGTCACCAGTGACACTTAATTACTGCTGTCCAGTGACTGTCTTCTTGTCACGTGCGGCCCACAGGCGCCCCGGCTGACATCATGGAGCCACTCTGGCCAGTTCTCCCTGGGCTTGTTGGTTAGTCCCGCGCCCCTAAACGCGAGCCTGACCTTGCCAGTGACCCGTGAAAGCCAGGACACACCAAACCACAGCAGAGGAAGTGGGGGAAAGCGGCCCTTGAACACCCGGCGTGAGGCTTCTATAAAACCTGTTGTGCAAGTCCGAGGGGACCCGGGGAAAAGTCAAACCAGTCCATCCTCGTTCCTGCGAGCGGGAGAATGCGGGGCGCAGGCGGATCCGGCGGACTGTACTCCCGGACCGGGTCGCCGACAGGGTCGCGGGGTGGGGGTGGGGGGGTTACTGAGGGCCAGGGGACCGCGGGCGCCGACCTACCTGCTCCGGCTTCTGGATGCAATTCCTGCGGCCGAGATGGGCGGTGAGGCCCCCCCCCCCCACTTGCTGCGCGCGCTCGGGGCGCGGGGTCCTAGGGCGGCGCCCCCGCCTCGGTCGCAGCCGGACGGGCAGGTAGGGCCGGGCGTCGCGGGCTCGGCGGTGTGGGGCGTCTGCAGGGCCCTCCGCCCGCTCCTCTTGGGGATGGCCCGGCTCCCACCTGCAGCGCTTTTTAACCGCGCCCCACCCCGCCTCTGTCCTGACGCTTCTCTGGCGGGAGGCGAGAGGCGAGTGCGCGGGGATCGGAGCGCGCCCGCCCCGGGGCACACGGGGGTGCGGGGCGCGGGGCTCACGGGGAGGTACGGGGATGCGGGGCTCATGAGGGCGCACGTAGATGCGGGGCTCACGGGGTGTGGGGCGCACGGAGGTGCGGGGCGCGGGGTGCGGGGCAGGCATCCTCTCCTTCCTCCATTTCAGGCCGCGGGGCGCGCGGCCTGGCTCAGTCTGGTCCCGGACTAGTGAGGCGGTCTACGTCTCCCCGCAACATCGGGGGCTCGGGGACCAGAGCCTGCCCTGGGGCCGGGCGGCCGCTTGACTGAGAACCTGGGTGCCTGACTGGGGTCCCCAGGGGACCTCCCGGGCCGGTGGGCCAGCAGCGAAGCTTAAGGCCGGACGGGTTGCGCTCAGCGTGAGGGAGGTGGTGTCTTTGCCAGACGCACCCCCGCATTGCCAGGTGCCTGCAGGGCGCTCTCTCCGAGAGCAGCCTGGAGGCACAGAGACTGTGGGTCTTCATTCATTACTGACGGCTTGTTAGAATTAAAGTGGTTGTTTTACTAGTCACCTCCGCCCTTTGCCACCTCCTCCGGAGGAAGAAGAGAGGGCCTTCTCTGCCAGCCCCGCGCCCCCTCCCACAGGTCACCTTGGAGCAGCCCTAGGGGAGCCCCAGGTAGCGGCCACAGGGTCCAGTGCGGTGGGAATGGTGGAAGCCATTTAGGGGTCAGGCTTTATAGGTTCAAACCTGTCCCACTGCAGACAGGGGTAGTGTCTTGCTTATTTCAATGAACTGGTAGCTGAGTCCTACCCTCTCCCCCCAAACCAGGGGGCTGCCTTCTGCACCTGTTCTCCAAGGCAAAGGGTTGGTGGTGAGGCCTGAGATGTCTCTCCTGGGTAGTGGAAGCTGAACCGAGACTCCATATTAAAAACCCTTCTTCCTAAATACTTTATTTGAAGAGACGGAAATTCTCCGAAAATTGTGTTGGAGACAGAGACAGAGAGAGCACAGTTCAGTCCCTGGAATGTCTTGAAGGTAGGGGTGGAGAGAGACAAAAATCTGTTCCAGGCTTTTCCAGGAGACAGACCTGCTGCTGTCACGCGTTTGTGGCCTTGAGGGTTTGGCGGGTCCTCTACCACCCTCCACCCTCCTCCAACAGGCCCTTTTCCAGTCTCCTCCCCACCCCCCACCCCCCCAGACAAATGCTCCAGCCAGGCACAGCATTAGAGTAGTGAAATAACTCAACTTTATAAGCAGGCTGTAAATGTCTTTGGAGATCATAAGCATTTCAAGACCTTTTCTGGGCTTCCCTGGTGGCTCAGCTAGTAGAGTCTGCCTGCAATTCAGGAGACTCGGGTTTGATCCCTGGGTCAGGAAGATCCCCTGGAGAAGGCGATGGCAACCCATTCCAGTATTCTTGCCTGGAGAATCCCGTGGACAGAGGAGCCTGTGGGCTACAGTTCATGGGGTCACAAAGAGTCAGACACGACTGAGCGACATACAGGCAAGATCTTTTCTAATTTCCACAGCACCAGCCAGGGTGCTTCCCACTCAGCAGATGCAGCTCCATCAGGGCTTGCATCTTGATTGATTTGTCTCTTGACACAACAGCTGATCCTAGAAATGGCTTTTGCTCTTGAAGCAGGACTGCCCACATTCCCACTCCAACATGGGATCCATGCAATGCCACCTGAGCGGTTTTGCTCCAGAGCGACGGCAGCTGTTCCAGGACCATCAAGGAAAGAACCTTCCAGAGCAGCCACAAGGTTGTGTTGCATTTGTTCAGGTGACCAAAATGGGGCCGTCTCAACACCAGACAAAAAGCATCTCTTTCTCCTGTTCTTGTGATCTGTACCAGCCCCATGGCACTGACTTTTTTCCTGTTATTTGTTTCTTAATGTTTAAATGCTTTCTCCTAAGAACAGGAACAAGGCCGCACCATGTCCATCAACATCCTACTGGATGTGCCGTTTAATGTAACAACACAAGAAGAGGAAATGCAAACGCTTACAGATATGGAAGGAAGTGGAAGTAACAAAACTGTCTTATTTTATACATGACAAAAAAGAATCAATAAAAATCTTCTTGGAACTAATGAACAATTATAGGAAAGTTACAGGATACAGGATTAATATGCAAAAGTCAATTGCTTCCCTATATATCAGCAATGAACAATTGGAATTTGAAGTTGAAAACACCGCATGCTTGTATTAGCACCAAAAAATTGAATGGGTATTATGTGTTGTGTATTACAGAGAAGGAAATGGCAACCCACTCCAGTAGTCTTGCCTGGAGAATCCCATGGACAGAGGAGCCTGACAGGCTATAGTCCATGGGGCTGCAAAGAGTCGGACACGACTTAGCGACTAAACCACCACCATGTGTGTGTTAGTCACTTGCAACCCCACGGACTGTATCCTGCCTCTGTCCATGGGATTCTCCTGGCAAGAATACTGAGTGGGTTGCCATTCCCTTCTCCAGGGGATCTTTCCAACCCAGGGATTGAACCTGGGTGTCCTGCATTGCAGGCAGATTCTCTACCGTCTGAACCACTAGAAAAGCTACCTCCCCTCCCCCATCCCAGCCTTCAAAAAAAAAAAATTAAATGCTTAGATATAAGTCTAACTAATGTGCACTATATGAAAAAAAAAAAACCCAAACTGGTGAAATAGATAGCACATCTAAATAAACAGAGATAGTTCATGTTAGATTTTTAGTGCTGCTGTAATAAACTATCAGAAACCAAGTGACCACAACAACAGAATTTTTTCTCTCACAGTTCTGGAGTCTAGAAGTTCTGTGAAAAGCTGGGGCCAGGCTGTGCTCCCTCTGAAGATTGCAGGAGCCGCTCCCTCATCTGTCCAGCTTCGGGTGGTGGCCTCCCTCCTGTCTCTGCCTCTGGTGTCACACGGCCTCCCTGGGTGTCTGTGTCTCCCCTATGGTCACTGTTCATTCCTCTTGAGAAGGCCACGGTCGTGTTGGGCTTCAAGGCTACCCTAATCCAGTGCAGCCTCATCCTGACTAATCACACCTGGAAATCTCTCTTTTCAAAGAAGGTCACATTCACGGATCCTGGGGCATAGGACTTCAGCATATCATCTGGGGACCTAATTCAACCCACAGTAGTGTTCTTGGACAGGGCGACTCAACCTTACCAAGATGTCTGCTTCTCCCAACTTGGTCTCTAGATATAGAGCTGTCTCCATCCAAATCTCAGGAAGATATTTGTGGATACATTAACAAGCAAGCTGATCATAAAACTTATACCAGAAAAAGAGCAGTGGGGCAAAAGGCCCAGAATAGACAGCAAAATACTGAAGAACAAAGTTGGAGGATGTTTGCCATCCAGCTTGAAAAGTTACTCTAAAGCTACAGGAATCAATGTGGTGCTGGTTAAAGACTGGAAACACAGATCAATGGAGAATAGGTAGCTGGAGACAGACCCAGGTAAATAAAGTGAACTGAATTCTGATGAAGGAGAAAAGGGAATTCAATGGAGAAAGGATAGTCTTTTCAATAAATGGTTCTGAAACACCTGGACTTTCACATGCAAAAAAAAAAAAGTGAAAAAGGAAGGAAGAAGAAGGAAGGAAAAACAAGGAATCTAGACACAGACCTTTCACAGAAATTAATTCAAAATGGATCATAGCTCTAAATGTAAAATACAAAACTGTAAAACTTTAGAAGACAGCCTAGGAGATGAAATCTAAAGGTGACCTTAAGTTTGATAATGACTTTTTAGCTACAACACCAGAAGGATGGTCCATGAAAGAAAACATGGATAGGCTTATTGTTGTTTAGTCACTAAAGTGTGTCCAACTCTTTGTGACCCCCGTGACTGTAGCCCCCCAGGCTCCTCTGTCCATGGCATTCTCCAGGCAAGAATACTGGAGTGGGTTGCCATTCCCTTCTCCAGGGGGATCTTCCTGACCCAGGGATTGAAGCCGCGTCACCTGCAATGGCAGGCGGATTTTTTACTGCTAAGCAACCAAGGAAGCCCAATGCTAGGTTGGAGCTACATTAAAATTAAAAATATTTGCTCTGCAAAAGAGCTGGTAAGAGAAGGAAAGGATAGGCCACAGACCTTAACGGACCTCACCAAAGGAGACACACAGACGGCAAATAAGCATATGAAGAGATGTTCCACACTGTATATCATCAGGGAAATGCAAAGAAAAATGGCAGCGAGATTCCACTAGACACCTATCAAAACGTCTGAAAATCCATGGAAAGTCCAAATGCTGGGGACGCTGTGCGGCAACAGGAACTCTCTCTCCCTGCTGGTGGGAATTCAAAACTTATAGCCACTTTGGAAGATGGGTTGGCAGTTTCTTACAAGTCTTACCACAGGAATCCAGCAACTGTGCTTGTGGCATTTACCCAAAGGAGCTGAAAACTTATGTCCACATGAACATAAAAACCTGCACATGAATGTTTGTAGCACTTTTATTCATAATGGTCAAAACTTGGATGCAACCAAGATGTCCTTCAGTAGGTGATGGTTAAATAAACTGTGGTGCATCCAGACAATGAAATATTATTTAGATATGAGCAGTGAAGCCATGAAAAGACATGGAGGAAACTTATGTGCACACGACTAAATGAAAGAAGCCAATCTGAAAAGGCCGAACACTCTATGATTCCAACTACATGACATTCTGGGAGAGGCAAAACTATGGAGACAGTAAAAAGATCAGTGGTTTCAGGGTTTGAGGGAGGGAGGGATGAACAGGTGGAGCACAGAGGAATTCCAGGGAAGCCTGCTTTGCATGAGACGATGATGGTGGATACATGTCATTGTCCATTTATCCAAACCAGTAGCAAGTCCAATGCAAGAGTGACCCCCAGTGTAGACCACGGATTCTGGGCAACGATGACGTGTCAGTGTGGGTTTGTCCATTGTATTAATAACAAGGGTACTCTGTGTTGGGAGGATGTTGAAATCGGGAGAAACTGCATGGGGGAGAGGTGGTATATGGGAACCCTCTACACTTTCTGCTCAGCTTTTTTGTAAGCCTAAACCTAGAAAAATAAAGTCTGTTCATTAAGAAAATCAATAAAGGAAAGCCCTGGGCTCTTTAGCTAAAGGTCTGGCATTAATTCACGGAAGAGTGTTCATTAACTAATAGCATTTGCTCACAAAAAATTTCAACAAACCATTGAAATGTTGAAACAGCTTGTTCTCCTAATAGATGTGTCTGTATCACCCTGATCCCCACAGAGATTTTCTTTTCCATTTGCTCAGCAAATAGGTGAGGACTCGCCGTGTTCCAGTCCTCACACAGGGCCCAGCACGTGCGAAGCGAGGGCGGGGGACCCTGCTGCGGCTCCTGGTCCCTGTCCCCGCAAGGGCGGGGACCCTGTTGTGGCCCCCAACCCTCTCCCCTCTGGCCCCTCAGCCTCCTCTCACCCTCCTGTCTGTCAGAGGTGCCCTGGCCTCCGCACTTGGGATCCTCCTTTGCGGGATCTGTGTGGTGGCTGCTTGGAAGATTTCAGTTCAGTTCAGTTCAGTTCAGTTGCTCAGTCATGTCCAACTCTTTGCAACCCCATGTATATCGCAGCACGCCAGGCCTCCCTGTCCATCACCAACTCCCGGAGTTTACCCACACTCATGTCCATCGAGTCAGTGATGCCATCCAGCCATCTCATCCTTTGTCAGCCCCTTCTCCTCCTGCCCCCAATCCCTCCCAGCATCAGGGTCATTTCCAATAAGTCAACTCTTCGCATGAGGTGGACGAAGTATTGGAGTTTCAGCTTCAACATCAGTCCTTCCAATGAACACCCAGGACTGATCTCCTTTAGGATGGACTGGTTGGATCTCCTCGCAGTCCAAGGGACTCTCAAGAGTCTTCTCCAACACCACAGTTCAAAAACATCAATTCTTCGGCGCTCAGCTTTCTTCACAGTCCAACTCTCACATCCATACATGACCACTGGAAAAACCATAGCCTTGACTAGACGGACCTTTGTTGGCAAAGTAATGTCTCTGCTTTTTAATATGCTATCTAGGTTGGTCATAACTTTCCTTCCAAGGAGTAAGAAGGTTTAGGGTCTTCTAACTTTACAGCAAACCGACACAACAGGAAGGGAGCAGACCGACGTCACAGGTCTGGGTTCTCAAAGCATTATTGTCTGAGATGCAAAGAGGGTTCGGACAGTTACTCATCTACGCCCTGGGGCTGTTTGCAAAACCTGAGGGCACTTCAGCAGTTGGGCTGTCAGGCCCACGCAAGACTTGGACCCAGAGCCGCGGCTGTTTCACTCCCAAGGCTCCCACGTCAGTTCACAGCTCAGGCTATCCAGGCAGACAATCATCCGTCTCGCCGGGGAACAGGGCTGTGCCCACTGCTGCTCTGTTTCATCTTTTTTTTTTTTTTTTTTCAAGTTTCCCAAACAAGAATTTATTCTTTCTTTCTTTCTTTTTTTTTCTAAAAAAAAAGTACCAGGTGCGATTTTTTTTCCTGGGTTGTTTTTTTTTTTTCAAGTTTCAGCAAATGTTTGTTCCCCTCAGCCCAGCCCCAGGCATCAGAGCTAAGGCTGGGTCAGAGTCTAGACTGGGGAATGGGGTAGTTGGTAACTACATGACTGAGTTTGAGGGGTGCCCCTCACCCCAACTGAGGTAGGTGGGTCAGAATCTGGCCAGGAGGGAGGAGGCACCCTAGTCCTTGGCCCTGACTCTGTACCCTGAACACCTTCCTCAGTCAGGACCCCAAAGCAAAGAGACACAGGCAGAAGAAGGAGAGGGACAACCAGGGTCTGGAGTCCTAGATGTGTGCGCAACTGCATGCACACACTCTCTCTCTCATGTCCGTACCACACACACAACACACACATACACACACACACGAACATACACACACACACAAGTTGGCTTTCAGGAGGGGTGAGGTCAGGGAAGTGAAAGGCATTGGGAAGGATAGGGGAAGCTGAGTCTTTGACTGGTGACTCAGTTCTTCTGGGATAACTTCTCTGCTCTCAGCTGAGGGAGAACACTGCTCCCACAGCCCCCACATCAGCCTCTTCAACTCCTGAGGTTGGAGCAATATCTGAGAGTGGGAAAGGAGGGGGCAATGCCAATTATCAGGTTTGGGAGGTTACCAAGGCAATCCAATTTGAATAAATTATAAATTAAAAATAAATAAAATAATAAATGGCCCCTGCCCAGGACAGGGAGGCAATGCTGGCATGACTTGCCTGGGAACTTAGGACAACCTCAGGGTAGCTCCAGTTCCTCCCCACCGTCGCAGCCAGCCTGGGAAATCCAAGGGAGGGGCCGGCACGTGGAGGACCCAGAACAGGGCAGCGTGTGGTAAGGTCAGAAGCTTTAAACACCCAAATGGTCAGTTTGGGCATGAGCATGGTGAAGGCTTTAATGCAAGCCTGAGAGGTCTCTCGCCACCTCTCCACGTGTTCACTCTGTCCAGGATGGAGCAGGATGGGCAGGTCTTTGGCCCACAGGGGGTTCAGGGCATTGACAGTCAGGGCAAAGGTGAGTAACATGGATTGTGAGGGGCCTCGGTCACAGCCTGCAGTTCGTAGGGGAGCCCTGTGTCCAATTCCAGGCTCCGGCGGGAAAAAAGCAGGCGGATGTCGCCATGCAGGCTTAAGCGGCCTGAGCGGGAGCTCCGGAACCTGAGGTGCAGTAAGTAGCAGAGGAGGCGGCGGGCAGGACCAGCATTCCCCTCCTCACCCACAGGCACCAAAAGGAAGCGGTGGCGCAGGAAGGTCACGTGGGCAGCAGGCATGTCCGAAAAGTCAAAGGTCACGAGGAACATCTTCACCACAGTCTGGTTGGGGTTAAATAAGGTCACTTGGATGGTGCCCACCTTGGGCACGCTGTAACCCTTCCTCCCCAGGGGACTCAGGTCCACGACGCCCAGGAAGGGAGCCGGGGCATTTTGCTCAGAAACGTCAAAGAAGGTGACAGTGACGGGCAGCGTGACATGCTGAGGGCAGTAGGACCCACTAGCTCCGATCTCTGCTGTGAAGCCCTCAATGTGGCCGGACGGTGCAAAGCGTCCTCGCAGCAATGATTCCTCAAAGTTGCCCAACAGGGTACGGCTGACAGCAGGCGTGGGAACAGGGGAGGCACTGGGAGGGCTCAGCAGGCCTGGTCCCTTCCGGAGGCTTCCCAGGGAGCTCAGCTTCAGGCGACGGGCACCTTTCAGCCTCAGGCGACGGGCACCTTTCAGCCTCCGCCCCATGGGACTACAGTCTGTTGGGTCCAGCACAGGCTCCTTGGGCCCAGGCAGCAGGTGGCTCCAGAAGGGTGTGGCTTTGGCATCAGAACTGTTGGCAGCAGGAGGGTGGCCCAGGGTTCCCCGGCGCCTCCGAGGGGCTGGCCCCTCATCCTCAGAGCTGACATCCAGGGCTTCTCCAGCAGGAAGCAGCCTTCGCTTGGTGGGGCAGGGGCCTGGAGGTCCAGGGCCAGGGGGTGTGTGCTCGGGGCTGCACCCATTGGCAGTGCCAGGGGACTCCCTAGGCCAGGGGCTGCCCCCATTGCCCACCCCAGACAGTAGGCTCTTACCCCCTATTTGTGCAAGACTGTGCAAATCAGTGTCAAGTGTGTGCAGCTGGCCTGGAGGGGCTGGCCCCAGGGACACCCCCAGGGACCCCTGTCCCCTTGGATCTGGGGAAGCCCAGTCTCTGGTGTGCAAAGTACTGCAGGAAGCATTTGATGGGGGCAAGGGGGAACTTCGGGCCCCCAAAGTCCAAGGTGAGGTGGAGCTACCTCCTTGTTCCACAACACAGAGGCCGTGATGGCAGAAATGTTGGCTGGCCACGCACAGTTTCAGCCCCAGTCCCAGCCCCAGTCCCTCTGGGCCCAAGAGCCCGACAGTGGGTGGCTCTTCAGGGGGTAGTCCCTCTCTGGCCCCTAGTCCGGGGCCTCTCTTCAGCTCCCTGGGACCCTCGGTAGATGGGGCTGGCCATTTCAGGGCCCTAGGAGGCTCAGAGGCACCAGCTGGAGGGGAAAAGATGGATACCTGGTAGACCCCGGGGGATGTCGCCCCCCCTGCTGGGCTGTAGCCCATGAGCAGGCCACCCTGGAGGGCCCCCTGCCTGACTGCAGGCTGCGAAGGGCCAGCCTCTGGCTCTGAGGATGGAGACGTCTCCGCTTGCACGTGGCGCATGAAGCCCTGCCTTCGGTCAGGGGGGACCCCCCCCACAGCCTTTATGCTGGGCTTGGGCTGGGGGGCCTGGGGACATCCCGATGAGGAGGCCTTAAGCCTAGCTGTGTGTTCCCTCTTCCTGGCTGATGTCTTGCTCTCCTAGCTTGCAGTCCGGTCCATGCCTGCTGCACTGGTAAGGTGACTGCCACCATTCCGTGCAGCTCCTAGGCTCAGCTGGACCCCCCGTACTTGTCCATTCTTCCAGGCGCACCCGCCCCACACCTGTAGTTCCGTGAGTCCCGTTGCAACTGGGGAGGTAGTGGATGGGAGCAGTTACATAGCTGCCTCTGTTTCATCTTTGATGAAAACCTCTGCACGGCTCTGAGCAGAGTCAGGCATGTTGCCCAGCAACATCTGGAGGCCTGGAATCTGACTGTCTCACAGCCGATGATTGGTCACATCCTGGCATTGATGTCCCACTGGGGCCTGGAACCTCTGGGGCCCCAGCCTCCCCAGGCCTCAGCCTCCCCAGACCTCAGTCTCATCTCCGGGGATCCAGTCTCCCCAGGGCCCCAAGCTCCCCAGGCCTCAGCCTCCCCAGGCCCGCGTCTCATCCCTGTGGGGTCCAGCCTCCCCTCACTGGCTTCAGGGTGTTCCCAGGCCCTCCTCTCCCTGGGGGCAGCTCATTGATCTTGCCTCTGGTTTCTCTGTTCTCACCTTTCTGCTGACGGCATTCAGGCCCTCGTCACCTTTTTATTGGCTGATTCTTCTGTTCACTTCGCCTGTTTGAGGGTTCATGCATGTGGGGGGTGGGGTCCTGGGGACACTGGGGCCCGGACCCTCTGTCCAGGGCTGGCCAGGGGCTGAGCAGGTGGAGGGCGGGACCACTTTCTGGTGCCGAGGGGCCTCTGGAAGTGAGCAGCTGTGGGCCCTGGGGCTGGGTGCTCATGCGGGCACCTCAGGGAGAGCTTCCAGCTGCAGAGCTGCCCCTGAGGGGGCCCCGCCATGTCCCCACTGTGTGCCCACCCCACCTCACCCATCCACCCTGACCTCCCACTGGACCTACCCCCAGTGGCCGCGGGAACACCTGTGGGGACAGCCCTCCTGCACTTGGTGATGGTCACTTGGCATCTCTGGGTGGAGCTGCTCCTGCCGTCTGGGTTTCGCTTTCTTCATCTGGGAAACTCACTCCTGCTCTCAGGACTCAGTTGCTTTTCTTGGTTCTAGGAGTGATAGTCATTTCCCTCTGACTGTTCTGTGTGTTGTTCACACAGTTACTCTGCACTGAGGTCATTTGGTGACATGGGACGCCGAGAGTTTACTTACCTGTTTTTAGGGGAAAAGACCCCTGAGGACAGAAATATCATTGCCTCTTCTAGTGCCCAGTATCCAGCACTCAGTACCTAGCACCTAGCACCCAGCACCAGCACCCAGCGCCAGCCTCTGTCAGGGCAAGTGCCTTGCCCACAGCAGGTTTTCAGGGAATTTTGTTCAGTGAGTGCTCACTTCTCTAACCCAAGTACTAATTTTAGACTCTTCTTTTATTAAGAAAAGTTCTCTGCAGAGTGACCATCTATGGGTGGGATGTCGCTGCAAATTTTCTTGCATGTAACTAACATCTCGTGTCCTGTAATAGCTGACACCCAGGTCCATGGAGCTCAGTGTGGGGTAAGGAGTAACCCTGATGTGGTTTTTACCCTGAGCCCGGGGCACACGGTTCAGCCCCGCAGAGGTGCCGCTAACATTAGGCAGGTGTGGTTGAAAGGTGGACCTATGCAGGCCTCACGTGCTGCATGGGCACAGGTGACATCAAGGCAAAGCCCGGGTCTCCCCTGCAGGTGTGACGGCCAACTCTGCTGATAGCCCCAGGGCCCGCTGGCCAGGAGCCCCCCAACATGGTTTCTCAGGGTCCTCAGCAGTGGAGGGGGGCCATGCACTTGCACCACCTGCTGTCTTTGCCCATGGATCCTGCAGCGCCTTCACACATGGGAGCTCACTGCAAAACAATTCCCAGATGAGGTCAACGTTTGCCCTTATACAGGAGGAAGCTTGGGGTTCAGAGACGGTCATTCATTTCTTCATTTCACAAGCATTTATTGGATGGCTGAGCCAGACACACAGGCAGGCACTTGCCCAGACAGGGGATGTGTCAGAACCCAGACTCCTCCTGATTCCCCACCCGAGCTCTTCCCACCACCTCATGTGCCTGGAATGAAACACCTGCAGAAATGGGGGTGGCTGGAATTCTCCCTTCTGTGAAGCAGAGCAGAGATGAGATCCTGGGAATGGAGGTGACCGGGAGAATGCCGACAGGGACCAGACGTCTATTGCCTCTGCAGGAGCCCCTGGGAGACTCCAGTTCTATGTGCTCAGCCCTCCTTCCAATTTTTCCCAAAATCAGGGCCTCTCTCTTCTTGGTCCAGCTCATCTATGACATTGTTTCATCAGCTCCCTCAGTTGAGAGGTGCCCAGAAGGACTACCACCAGCTTACCCTTCATTTCTGTCCTTTACAACCATCCCCACAGAACTGGCTGGGCGGGCCGCTGGGGGTCCCCAACCCTGGTCCCTCCAGGTATGGTGTTTGTCTCTGACTTGCTCATGTTTGTGGCGGCCTGTGTCCAGTGGTGACCTGGAAACCGGGTCTTTCAGCTGAGCCAGCACTTTCTTAGGACTTGCAGACAAGTGTCACCCACGTGTTGTTCAGGCATCGCTTTCACAGGTGTTTGTGTACAGATAATGCACTAGCAGGTGACTTCTCAACTGATTTTAAGCCTCACTACAATCCTTGAGATGCAATGTGATCCCCAGTCTGTGGTCGAGGGTTAAGTGGTGTGACCACAGCTCATAAATGGCAGAGCAGGACGTGAGCTCTTGTCTCCCGGCCTCAGGGCAGGACCCCAGGCAACACGTGGAAGATTCTTAGTCTGGAGCTCCCGCTCTGCCAGCAAAGCCACAAGGATGGCTTCTGATCCCTAAGCTCCACGTGACCATACACAAAGCTTGTGGTCACATGTGTCTTTCTCGGGAAGACTTTGTAGCGTTAACTAGACTCTCAGAGAGACCCACGGCCGCAGGGGAACAGGCAGCGGGTCGTGACGCCAGGTCTGCATGACTGCTCTTCTTGTCTGCCCACTGAGCTCCTGGGGAAGACCAGCTCTTTCCTGCCTAAGTTTCAGGCCTTTTGAGGTCTTGGAAATGTAGCACCAGGTTTCATTTACCACGTGAGTAATTCTGCCCAAACTCCAGGAGATGGTGGAGGAGCCTGGTGTCCTTCAGTGCTTGGGGTCGCAAAGAGTCAGACATGACTTAGTGACCGAATAGCAACTCTGCCCAATCAACCAACTTCTGTGAGGTTAGTCATAAATACTTCTAGTGACAACTGGTTTTTCTTTGTCATCTGTGATGCAGTGTGGACCCAGATTCAGGTGAAGG
This sequence comes from Cervus canadensis, assembly GCF_019320065.1. Taxonomy (NCBI): domain Eukaryota; kingdom Metazoa; phylum Chordata; class Mammalia; order Artiodactyla; family Cervidae; genus Cervus; species Cervus canadensis. The sequence goes on along the minus strand of NC_057394.1, from coordinate 83,559,176 downwards.
GGACGTAGTAATATTTGGGGTTAAATGTTGTAGCTGTGAAAGGCTGTCCCTCTTGGAGGCTTTTTATATCCTCTCCTTGGAAATCTGACCCTTGATTCCGCTTCCTAAGATGAGCGGCTGCGGTCAGCGTGAAGCCCACCTCTGGTCTCCATCTCTTCCAGTCACCCTGTCCCCCCTGTCCTCTGGGTACTGCTCTGACCTGCCCTGTCAGGGCAACGAGAGCCATGTGGCCCAGGGTCACTGCCCCAGCTCTTGATCACAGAGCTGTGCCAGGCAGGCAGCATCTGGGGGCTGATCCCCTGGGGAGGTGGCCAGCTCAGGAAGAGCGACAGGTTTGTGGATGGTCCGAGGGTGACTGGGCAGGGGAAGGATCAGCCCCAGGCGCAGACCTGCTTGAAGCCTGGCTGTAACGCCGGGCCCGGTGCCCCCACCCCTCACCCCGGGCAGAGCACCTGGGCCTGGCGGCCCCCTGCTTCTCTGGGGTGACATGGCCCCGGCTCACATCTCCAGGGCTGTTTGCCCTGCTTTTCTGTAGTACGTAGAGTGACTGTGTCAGTGGATATTTGAATTTTAAAAGGAGAAGTTGAAAAGAGTAAAAATTGGCATTTTATTTCTAGCAAGCCAACTGTGTGGGCCCTGGGGGAGGGCTGGGAGGTGGCTGAGCTGGTGGGTTTGGATGACCCTGGTGCCCGGCAGGTGCCCCTGTGACTCCCTGCCGCTCCATCTTCCCACCCTAGGACAGAGGCTCTGTTCATGGACATGAACCCAGAGGCCCTTAGTCACTCAGTGACGACTTCCTCTTCAGAGCGGTCTGTGGAAGGAACAGAGCTTTGTCAAGGATGGAAACTTCTTTAGAACTTCCGTTAGCCTTTTCGCTCAAGTTATATGTTCTGAGTAGCAAACACTCCAAATTTTGATGGCTTAAAAATCCAGTGGTTTGTTATTTCTTGTGATTCTGTGGGTTTTGGGCTTCCCTGGTGCCTCAGTGGTAAAGAATCTGCCTGCAATGCAGGAGACACCAGAGATGTGGGTTTGAACCCTGGGTCGGGAAGACCCCCTGGAGAAGGGAATGGCAACCCATTCCAGTATTCTTATGGGAAAATCCCATGGACAGAGGAGCCTGGTGGGCTATGGTCCATGACGTTACAGAGTCGGACATGACTGAAATGACTGAGCACACTGTAGGTTCCATCCATCTCACGTTGGGTGTCCAGCAGGAGCTGGGCCGGGGCCGGCCTGCCCAGGCAGCTTCCTCCCCTGTGGGGCTCTTTCCTCGTGGGATTCATCCTGAGCCCCTTCAGGCCCCCTGGATGCCCAGGCCTGGGTGTTGGTTCTGCTGGACTCGCCTGGTGTGGCCATGGCCCTGCCTTCAGCCCACCACAGGTCTGTCTCCAGAGCTGTGCTGGTGCAAGTGGATGGGGCACAGAGCTTGTCTACACAGTCACCCTGCGCGATCTATACCTGAGGATCACTATCTGAGACCAGGACAGGGACGAGCCCGACGTCCCTTCAGGAGTGAGGGAGGACCCTGAACTCGCCCTCCTGACCCGGGCCCCACGGCCATGGAAGCCGCTCCTGGACGAATCTTCATCAGTGAGGGACCTGGGTCTTGAAAATGTCTGAAGGTTTCTCTGCAACCAGGCTGCTCGTGCAGAAGTGGCTGAGCTGGGGAGGCACCGCCCGGTCCAGTGAGGAATTACATTCCTGTGTGGCTCAGAGCCGACACCGAGCGGACATGGATGCGAGTGCGGCCCGAGCGGGTGTGCAAGTCCCCAGTCGCGGCCCAGGGTCCCTTCATGAGAACAATGGTCTGGGGGTCCCTTCTGGGCCCTGATGCGGTCACCAGCTCCCTGTGTGTAAATTCTGCTGCCCCGTTTTGGTTTCTGGTCAAGCTCTGTTCAGAAAGATGCTGGGAAGAGGGAGCTTTGAAATGGAAACTTTTCATCTTTAAATTTTTTCTCCCTAAACAAGTCTCCCCAGTTTTTCTTTCATTTCCCTCTCACTTTATTCTCCCCATTAAACACTGTCACCCCCACCATAGAAGTGAGTTGTTTCCTTAAATCGGATCCATTTATTCAGTTCCCTTTTCTGCGCTTTCACAGCGGGCAGGTCACCTCTCCCTGGGTGACTTTCAGGATTTTCCTTCTTTTTCACGCACAGAGTTTGACATTCATTCTCGTGATGAGAGTGCTTTCAAGGGCCTGAGCTCAACCTCTCACTTTCATGAGATCAGGGATTTTAAAAACATTTTCTTGGAGCCTCAAAATGTTCTGTGCATTTTTTACAACAGTGACATTTCTATAGGAGTAAATGTTTTGCCCTTTGTTTCTTGCCCTGGAGAGTTTGCTTTTGTTGCTTTGGTTTTTTTTCTGTTTTGTTTTTATTGAGGTGTAGTTGACATCTAACATTATATAGGTTACAGGCATACAATATAGTGATTCAATATTTGTACATTCTGTGGAATGATCACCCCAGTTAGTCTAACGAACATCAGTCAGCATCCATATTACAGAATTTTGGGTTTTTCCTCATGAGGAGCACTTTTAGGGTCTATTCTTAGCAGCTTTCACATATGCATGCAGAATTATTACCTACAGTCGCCATGCTGTATGTGGCATCCTCATGATTTATTTATTACATAACTACAAGTTTGCAGCCTTTGACTCCCTTTCGCCCACGCCCCAACCCCTGCCACTCCCTCTAACCACCATCCGTCTGTGTTCTCTGTCTATGAGCTCGGTGTCTGTCTGCTGTTTGAAGTGAGGTCACACAGTGTTTGTCTTTGTCTGACTTACTTCACTGAGCATAATGCCCTTGGGGTCCATCCACGTGTTGCAAACGGCAGGATCTCATTCTTTGTGGCTGAACAAATACTGTCCCATTGTGTGGGGAGCACATCTTTATCCATTCAAACACTGATGGACATTTATGTTGTTTCCAGATCTTGGCTGTTGTAAATAATTCTGCAGTGAATGTGAGGGTGAAGATCTTTTCAAGTTACTGTTGTGTTTTCTTCCGATAAATATCCAGAAAGGACTTGGAGAATTTTTTTATAAGTGTGCTGACCGTTCATTCATTAACTCAGGAACAAGGATTTACCAGGTCTTCTCCGTTGGCTCAGGTGATAAAGAGTCTGCCTGCAATGCAAGAGATGCAGGTTTGATCCCTGGGTCAGGAAGATCCCCTGGAGAAGGGAATGGCAACCCACTCCAGTGTTCTTGCCTGGAGAATCCCATGGACAGAGGAGCCTGGCGGGCTATAGTCCTTGGGGTCATAAAGAGTTGGATATGACTGACATTTCCTGTCTCCTGAACACAGGGTTATAGTGGTGACTAGAGAGATGAAGCCCGTGGAACTCAGTGTTTTGTATTCCAAAATGGTGAGTAACGTTACCTGAAATCTTATGGTTTCTCAGTTTTATGACAATTGTGTAGATGTGGCTGACGGCTCCTGTCCATTTTGCTCTAAGTTGGTGTCATGAGCCCCAACCAGGAATGACACAATTTTAGACAATGAGAATTGTTCCCAGGGGGTCCCTGGGAACCCCAGGCAGGGGTGTGAGGAAGGGTCAGCAGTTTAGTTAAACGACAGTGTTTTAAGTGAACACTCCGTAACTGCTTCATCACCACCCCCACTTAGAGCCGGACGTTCTCTCATTCAGCAGATGGATGGCAGGGTGATGGTGGGTGACAGGACAGAGAGCCAGCACTGGCAGGAAGAGTTGGGACAAGCGGCTGCAGGCGCTACGGCCAGTCTACGAGCCCCACCTGCTTCCTGAGGTTTTTGCCTGACGGTTCCAGCAGAAAATCACCCCAACTCCCACCCCCTTCTCCTCAGGCACCTTCTCAAGCTGCTGGCTCTGTCAGTCCACAGCGTCCTTAGTGGGTCATAAACCCTCCGGGATGTGAATACTTGTTCTCTCTCTGCTCTGTGCCTGTGACCACGTCCGATGCTTGCTGGGGTTCATTTGGCCCAGGATTCCACCAGCCCCTGGGAAATGTATCATCGCTTTGTCTGTACAGAAAGAATTGCCCTAAGTAAGGGCCTTCAGGGATGTTAGTAACCACTGGCTCTTGGGTGGGGCTCAAAGTCTTAAATTTCATTCACTGTGCATATGGGGACAGGATGCTGCTGTGTGAATAAGGAAGATGTGAATTGCCTCCACGGAGGACTTGATAATCCCAAATTTATAAGGACAAGAGCTCAGGACGAAGTCTTCCTGGTTTCCCCAAACCCCTTGTTTTAGGGCCTATAGGTGGGAAAGAGGGAGGAGGGAGAAAATGGCCTGAGCAGTGTAGACAGCTGACCTGGGTGTTCCAGGTCAGAAACCATCCCTTCTTCTTAAGTTTCCCTAAATTCCTAAATGTTGTCTTAAAACTCAACATCCAGAAAACTAAGATCATGGCATCCAGTCCCATTACTTCATGGCAAATAGATGGGGAAACAATGGAAACAGTGACAGACTTTATTTTTTTGAGCTCCAAAATCTCTGCAGATGGTGATTGCAGCCATGAAATTAAAAGATGCTTGCTCCTTGGAAGAAAAGTTATGACCAACCCAGAGAGCATATTAAAAAGCAGAGACAGGGGAGGAGCCAAGATGGCAGAGGAATAGGACGGGGAGACCACTTTCTCCCCTACAAATTCATTGAAAGAACAATGGAACACTGAGCAAACTTCACAAAACAACTTCTGATCGCTAGCTGAGGACATCAGGTGCCCAGAAAAGCAGCCCATTGTCTTCAAAAGGAGGTAGGACAAAATATAAAAGATAAAAAGAGAGACAAAAGAGCTAGGGACAGAGAGCTGTCCCGGGAAGGGAGTCTTAATAGAGGAAGTTTCCAAACACCAAGAAACCCTCGCACTGGCAGTTCTGGGGGAAGTTTTCGAATCTCGGAGGGCAACCTAACTGGGAGGAAAAATAAATAAAACCCACAGATTATGTGCCTAAAAGCAACTCCAGCAGAAAAGTACCCCAGATGTTCATGGACTGGAAGAATCAATATTGTGAAAATGGCTATACTATCCAAAGCAATCTATAGATTCAATGCAATCCCTATCAAGCTACCAACGGTATTTTTCACAGAACTAGACCAAATAATTTCACAATTTGTATGGAAATACAAAAAACCTCGAATGCCAAGGTAATCTGAGAAAGAAGAATGGAACTGGAGGAATCAACCTGCCTGACTTCAGACTATACTACAAAGCCAGTCATCAAGACAGTATGGTACTGGCACAAAGACAGAAATATAGATCAATGGAACAGAATAGAAAGCCCAGAGATAAATCCATGAACCTATGGACACCTTATCTTCGACAAACGAGGCAAGGATATACAATGGAAAAAGGACAACCTCTTTAACAAGTGGTGCTCGGAAAACTGGTCAACCAATTGTAAAAGAATGAAACTAGAACACTTTCTAACACCATACACAAAAATAAACTCAAAATGGATTAAAGATCTAAATGTAAGACCAGAAACTATAAAACTCCTAGAGGAGAACATAGGCAAAACACTCTCCGACATAAATCACAGCAAGATCCTCTATGACCCACCTCCCAGAATATTGGAAATAAAAGCAAAACTAAACAAATGGGACCTAATGAAACTTAAAAGCTTTTGCACTACAAAGGAAACTATAAGTAAGGTGAAAAGACAGCCCTCAGATTGGGAGAAAATAATAGCAAATGAAGAAACAGACAAAGGATTAATCTCAAAAATATACAAGCAACTCCTGCAGCTCAATTCCAGAAAAATAAATGACCCAGTCAAAAAGTGGGCCAAAGAACTAAACAGACAGTTCTCCAAAGAAGACATACAGATGGCTAACAAACACATGAAAAGATGCTCAACATCACTCATTATTAGAGAAATGCAAATCAAAACCACAATGAGGTACCATTACACGCCAGTCAGGATGGCTGCTATCCAAAAGTCTACAAGCAATAAATGCTGGAGAGGGTGTGGAGAAAAGGGAACCCTCTTACACTGTTGGTGGGAATGCAAACTAGTACAGCCACTATGGAGAACAGTGTGGAGATTTCTTAAAAAACTGGAACTAGAACTGCCATATGACCCAGCAATACCACTTCTGGGCATACACACTGAGGAAACCAGATCTGAAAGAGACACGTGCACCCCAATGTTCATCGCAGCACTGTTTATAATAGCCAGGACATGGAAGCAACCTAGATGCCTATCAGCAGACGAATGGATAAGGAAGCTGTGGTACATATACACCATGGAATATTACTCATCCATTAAAAAGAATTCATTTGAATCAGTTCTAATGAGATGGATGAACTGGAGCCCATTATACAGAGTGAAGTAAGCCAGAAAGATAAAGACCAATACAGTATACTAACACATATATATGGAATTTTAAAAAAGAAAAAAGAAAATGGTTTTAATTTGAACCCCCCCCTATATGCAAAATAGAAAAAGAAGACATAGATGTACAGAACAGACTTTTGGACTCTATTGGGAGAAGGCGAGGGTGGGGATGTTTTGAGAGAACAGCATGCATATTATCTAGGGTGAAACAGATCACCAGCCCAGGTTGGATGCATGAGACAAGTGCTCGGGCCTGGTGCACTGGGAAGCCCCAGAGGGATCGGGTGGAGAGGGAGGTGGGAGGGGGGATCGGGATGGGGAATACATGTAAATCCATGGCTGATTCATGTCAATGTATGGCAAAAACCACTACAATATTGTAAAGTTAATTAGCCTCCAACTAATAAAGATAAATGGAAAAATAAATAAATAAAAACAGAGACATTACTTTACCAACAAAGGTCCATCTAGTCAAAGCTATGGTTTTTCCAGTAGTCATATATGGATGTGAGAGTTGGACTATAAAGAAAGCTGAGCACCGAAGAATTGATGCTTTTGAACTGTGGTGTTGGAGAAGACTCTTGAGAGTCCCTTGGACAGCAAGGAGATCCAATCAGTCCATCCTAAAGGAAATCAGTCCTGAATATTCATTGGAAGGACTGATGCTGAAGATGAACCTTTGGCCACCCGATAGGAAGAACCGACTGATTGGAAAAGATCCTGATGCTGGAAAAGATTGAAGGCAGGAGAAGGAGATGACAGAGGATGAGATGGGTGGATGGCATCACCAACTCGATGGACATGAGTTTGAGTAAGGTCTCGGAGTTGGTGATGGACAGGGAAGCCTGGTGTGCTGCAGTCCATGGGGTCGCAGAGTCGGACACAACTGAGCGACTGAACTGAACCGAATTGAAATTCCTCTCCATCACGAAAACAGGTTAAAGGTGTAGTTGTCAGAAGTCTTGTGTTTCAAACCAGTTAAGTCAGACGCCATCAGCAGTGACCCTACTCCTTGCGCCTTGGGAGCTATGGTGGGCGGGACTGTGTGCCTGGGAGGTCCTGCTTCCCAGGTCTTTCTCATTTGGGACCAGACCCTTGCCGAGTGTCCTAGCAAATCTACATCCATTATTTAAATTTGTAAAATACAGAGTTTAAGTGTATTTCACAATGCTTAACTAAATACTGACCAAAGTACTATTTTGAAAATTTTATCCAAATAATAAGTGTACTAAAAGGTCTCAAGTGGAACTAAAAGGCTTTCAAGGAAATAGCTCAGTCTTCTGCCCGACCCTCTACTCATGGCAGCACTATGCCTTGACAGCAAGCAAAGCCCTCGTTTCTGACAGTGACCCCCCCTTCCTCACTCCCACCCCTGCTCTGATCTCTAAACAATATGCTTCTTCTGCTGTTTCCTGATCTGGGTCTTCTGCCTGCTTCTGTAATATTTGGAGGGCTGGCTTCTCCTTACACCGGCGGCTTCCACCCAGCACCCGCCCCTTCCTCCATCCTCATAACAAATCCACATCTCATATTTTGGTAAAATAAATACTGGTTCCACAGGGACTTCCCTGGAAATTCAGTGGTGAAGGCTACGTGCTTCCACTGCAGGGAGGCTAGGGTTCCATCCCTGATCAAGGGACTAAGATCCCACAGGCCTCTTGGCAAAAACAAAAACAACAAGACAACAAAGCTGGTTCTTTATGTTATGTTAACTACAGAGGAAATCACTTCTGGACGGAGTTTGCTGTTTACAGTCCTTCTCCTGCCACCACCCACCCTCAAAGCTACAGGGCCTGCACTTCCTTTCGCTCGGTTCTCTGTGTGTCTATTGTTCAGTTTTCCCTGCTCTTCCACGCGCCTGTCACACGCTCAGGAATAGCCACTGGAGCGGATGTGGTTCTGACCCCTCTGCTCCATTGGCTCCTTGCTCCCACCCCCATCTGGACAGTCCTGCAGGTCTGCCCACTGCCCCCGCTATATTGGGCTCATGCTTCCTGGAGTCTTATCTCGTATCTTCTTTGCTTCACCCCCTCATTTTGCTGGAGTGCGTCCTCCAGCAGGTTCTTGAGAACGGGGTCGGGGGGCTCCTCACCCTGACCTGTCTGCTGTCACCCCTGTCCTGCTTGCTTTGTTCTCCGTCACAGAACTGGACTTGAGGGTGGGTGAGGAGCTGAGCTCTCACTTAGGCACGTGTGTGTCAGGACTCTGTCCTTTGGGCCATGACCCCGAGTGTTCGTGGGGGGCGGGAATGAGGCCGCCTGGGAACATGGACACTTGGGGCCTCTGGGAGGTGATGCAACTGGAGCCTGGGCTTAAATGACGATTGATGATCAGAGCCTGGAGATCAAGTCTGAATTGGACTGTCTGCTCCACCAGCCAATACCCCAGCATCTCCAAACAGACAGACTAGATCCAGGGCCATGGAGCGACTTGGATGGGCTTTGGGGAAGAGGTGAGGACAGGCGGGTGGTGAAGAGAAGGGGAGTGTGGTTCCAGGTAGTGAGTCACGGCTGCAGGTGACGGTGACAGAGATGTGGAGAAGTGGCGGGTGGAGAGGGTGTGTGGGTGGGAGACAAGCTGAGGAGGAGGGCGACGATCAGGGTCCCGGCAGGGGCGGGCAGCCCCTCCCCCATGCCCTCTGACCTCAGCCCATGACCCTCCTGAGAAAGGCTGCTGGGCTGAGAGAAACGTCTTCAAAGTGCTATTTGGAGGTTTCAATGATTTATCACAGATGAACAAAGCCCTTGTGTGTATGTGTGTGTGTGTGCGTGTGTGCTCAGGCTTGTCTGGCTCTTTGCGACCCCATGGACTGTACCCGCCCGGCTCCTCTGTCCATGAGGATTCCCAGGCAAGAATATTAGAGTGGGTTGCCATTTCCTCTTCCAGGGGATCTTCTTGACTCAGGGATCAAACCCATGTCTCTTGTGTCTCCTGCATTGGCAGGCAGGTTCTCTACCACTGCACCACCTGGGAAGGCCAAGCAAAGCCCTTAATAAAGTATAATTCTTTTCAGTCTAGAAAAATCAACCGTGACTGCAATAGACCTCGAATGCCGATCTGAGGAACACTGTTTACAGGCAAAGCGGGAACGGATGGTCCTTCTTCTAGGGGAGTGGCAGGTGGTCCCAGGACAGAGCCGACCCCCTGGCCTCTGTGGCCGGGCCTGCCTAGTGGCCAGCAGATCCTGCTGCATCTGTGCTGGGCCCTGTCAGTTCCCAGTGAGGGAGGAGATAGATGGGCTCCAGGTTGGAAATTTACAATCAACCAGCCTCCTCTTTGCATTCCCTGAGATAAGAGGTAGATGGGCTCCAGTTGAGGAAATAATAGCCAATAAAAACAGGTAAATAGCCAATCTTTGTCTCTTGTTAAACACCTCCAGGGGAGTAATCATGGCAAGGACAAAGAAAGGAAAAAAATCCTGTCTGGTAAGGGAGACATGGCACATGCCTAGAAAGGCTCCTTGGAGTCAAAAGTCAGAGGATAATTCCAGGCCATAATGAGTCTTTCTCCTCCCAGAAGCCTTCACTTCAAGATCCATCATGGCGAGGGTGTGTGTGTGCATCCCAGGGAAGGGTCCTGAGACAGTGGGGACAAAGCAAGGTGATTGGTCTGAGGGAAGACACAGACCCAGAAAACTGACAATTTATACAGGATTTAAACTTCCCAAATGCACGACTCTCTCCCTGAACTCACCCATGCGTCTTTCGGCAAGTACTTTTCTTTCCAATAAACTTATTACTTTGTACCTTCTGCCTCTTTGACTGAGTTCATTCTTGACTAGGCAGGCAAGACTAGGGACCTTAGCCCTAACTGCTGGCACCTGTGGTCCAGTGGTTAGGACTCCTGGTCTGGGAGACTAAGACCCTGCTTCTAGCTACTGCTTGCTGTTGCTAGCTGCAAGCTGCCACTTACTGCTGCGTGCGTCCAAAATCACCAGGAGGGAGCCCAGTGGAAAATTTTGAGCTGCAGTGAGAAGTCGTGTACAGTCTTGGAAACTGAAGATGTTCCTTTAAAAGAAAAAATCCGTGCTTTTTAAAGTCAAGTGACAGCATTGACCATTATCTGCTCTTCTCTCCTGCCAGCTCTCAAGTTTTCTTGGGATGTCATCAGGGCAAGGATCAGAACAATGCTCGCTTCTGTTTTGTTTTTAACCTGAATCACGAATGACCAATTGGCAGATGTAGGCCGAGCAAGGAGGCTTCTTTGACACTGGACTTCTGCCAAAACGTAGAGGCTTGCTGGTGTCCGCTGTATTTCCTCGTCTTTCCCCAGGGAAGGTCCTTTCTGCTTTTGGTTGTCGAGGACCACTGAAGATTGTTTGGGAACTTGACCACTGTGGCCGCATCCTGGCAGAATTTCTTGCCAACTGTTATTTATTATTCTACAAAAATCAAACAAGCGAAAGCTGTCTCTCTCCAAAACAAACTCCCAACCCAAACACACACACGTGACCCACAAACACACACACGGAGTAACCCACAAACACACACAGAGTGACCCACAACTCTGCTATGGTTGGTGCTGGGGAGGATGCGTCTTAAATGGCAAGCACAGCCTTCACTGGATTGTGGGACCATTGGTACGTGTCTCTTCTTGAAAGAGGGACTCCAATTAAAACTGAACATTTTGGGGGTCCCCTTTTATCCAGTTTAGTTTTCAGGGGTCTGGTGGGGTCGTCCAGGGGCTGGTTCCTGTTTTCATTGTGTAGAGCTTACGCCCCCTTCCCCCTTTGACCTTGCACCTGCTTCCCGGCGATTCATGACCCTCTGGTGCCCACTGGGGGCTGCTGGGGACCAGGCCGCATGGTCTTCAGCTTTGTGCCAAGGTTGAGGAGCTCAAGTCCATCAATGGGAGATCACCTGCACTATGAAGACCAGTGGAGAAGCATGAACCTGCCGTGGGAGCTGCAGTCCTTGCTACGTGGGGAAGAGGGGGTAACAAGTCGATGACACCTGACATTTATCCAATGTCTGCCATGTTTGGGCTGAAGCCTTGTTCATCTTTGTCTTATTTAACCCTCAGCAGTCCCCTGGTGGCTCAGACGGTAAAGCATCTGCCTACAATGTGAGAGACCTGGGTTCGATCCCTGGGTTGGGAAGATCCCCCTAGAGAAAGAAATGGCAACCCACTCCAGTACACTTGCCTGGAAAATCCCATGAACCAAGGAGCCTGGTAGGCTACAGTCCATGAGGTCGCAAAAAGTTGGACCCGACTGTGCGACTAACGCTAACAATCTTACGAAATGGGGATTCCCAGGTGGCGCTAGTGATAAAGAATCCATCTGCCAATGCAGGAGACGTGAAAAACTCAGCTTCAATCGTGGGCCAGGAAGATCCCCTGGAGGAAGGCCTGGCAACCCACTCCAGTATTCTTGCCTAAAGAATCCCATGGACAGAGGAGCCTGGTGGGCTACAGTCCATGGGGTCGCACAGAGGCACACAACTTAAGCGACTTAGCATAACATTGTGAAGTATATCCTGATTCCCACTTTACAGATAAAGTGAGGATCAGAGGCTCAACAACCTGCCCAAGGTCACATGACCCAAAAGTTAGGGAGCCACTACTTTTTAAAAAACTTTCAGGGACTACCCTGGTGGTCCAGTGGTTAAGACTTTGCCTTCCAATGCTGGAGGTACAGGTTCAATTCCTGGTCAGGGAACTAAGGTCCCATATGCTTTGTGGCTGAAAAATCAAAACATAAAACAGAAGCAACTTCATGCTGATGTTTGGCAGAGACTGACACAATACTATAAAGCAATTATACTTGAGCAAAAAATAAGTTTTAAAAAAGAAGCAACATTGTAACAGATTCAATAAAGACTTAAAAAAATGATCCACATCAAAAATATCTTTTAAAAAATTCCAACTAAGTCGACATTTTTAACCACGATATTTATTGTATAGTCTTCCTGGTGAGACCCACACCTATGGATTCTCCTGGTTTAGCTTCCATTCCATGGATAGTTGGATGAAAAAAGCTGTCATTCTCACACATAAGAACTCTAAACTGTGTCTTTAAGAGGACGTGTGATCGCATTTGATTGTTGATAAATACAGTCTTGTATTTATCACAGATCTTTTCCTCTTTTGCACTTTTCTGACCTCTCTGATGACTGTTTTGCTTAGAGAAGCTCTGAGTCAGCAGCATTTCCGGGGACCTGCAGTATGAACGCTGGTTGGGGAGGGAAAAGGAGGACTTGCAGGCCGGCTCCTTGCCTGAGCTTGCCATTCCGCATCTGCATGGTGAGGAGACCAGCTTTTCTGCAGGAAACAGCCATCAGGGCTGCTCATCCCAATTCAGGAGCCACTGGGCCATGGTGGTTGAGTTACATTTAAATCTGTAAAATAAAATAAAACAGAAACCCAGTTCTCGGCCCCGCCGACCATTCGGCGAGGCCTGATCCCCCACATAGCCAGAGGTGCCTCATGGGCAGCTCGGAAGTGGAATGTCCACCTGACAGAGTCCGCTGGATGCCTGCCCATGCCAGCTGCCCTGCACCAGGCCCCACGGCCACGGCCACAGCCGCTTATGGAGCTGGGGCAGGCCCAGCTCCCGACACCTGGAGTTCGTACTCCTAGAGATGAGTTTACACAACTTCATATAAAGGAATGAGACATGGTCTTTTTTTTCAGGGTGGAGAATCAATTAGCAAGATGGATATGAAACTGGGACAACAATAGGTGATTTTTATTAATTGCTGTAACCATTTCTTCAATTTATTTCTTGGAATTTTATGTACTGCAAGTTATTTTAGATTTTTGTTTAATGAATGTGATTAATTTATTACAGAGGATCTGTTTTTTGCTCCATTTTGTGAGCTCTGTGAATCACTGATTACACTTTAAGTTTCAAAGGTAGATTATTGCTTTTCTGCATCTAATGTTTTTGTTAAAGGAAAACCTTTCTTCTAGTAGGAACATGGAATGACCAGGTCTGGATGCTGAGAGACTTGGCTCGTTAAACACGTGAGGGGTCTGCAGCTGGCAAGCCTGGTCTCTCCACTTTCACGAAGTCTGTTCCCAGGGCCCACATGTGCTCTGCAGTGCCCTGAGGTGGGAACCCCAGAAGGTGCATGGGGGCTCTCTCTAGTTGTGGTGAGTGGGGTACTCTTCACCACATGCGCTCCTCCCTGGTTGAGTTTCACCGAGATGAATCCACATGCTGGCTATGCAGCTTTTTTAAACAATGAAGAGAAGAAAAGTGCGGCCCAGGCTTGTGGGTCACTGGTGGGAAGTCAGTGGCAGGGCCAGGCCTGGACCCTCACAGACTCGGAAGGACAGGGAACCAGCCGCAAAGGAGGACACGGTCGCCCAGGCCAGGAGGCGAGGGGCAGGCCCCATCCTGAGCCCCAGGCGCCCACCTGTCTAGGCCGCCGCTCCTAGGAGGCCATGTAGCCACAGAGAAGGAAGTGCGCTGATCCAAGGAGGGGAGGTAGGGGGTGGGTCCTGGGAGGACAGAGGGCTCCTGGAGCATGTCTGCCCGCTGCAGGCACGAGGGCATCTCTGTCACCAGCCCCTTTGGCTGTCAGGCTGGGTAGCAGGGGGCACAGGCAGCTGCTGGGCAAGGGAGGCCGGGGGTCACGGGCCTGAGGAGAGTCGTGATGGTTCAGGGGGAGAGTGGAGAGGGAGCCCTCCCTAAGTAAGGGCTGCTGGGGACCTTTAGCTCGGTTCCTTAATCTGTGGGACTGCGTGTACCTCTCCTCCTGTGACCCTCGGCAACCCATGGCGGGATGAGAAAAGGGAGATGACGAATCAGACTAAGGCCACCTGAGCTCAGACTGGAGGTGCGGGGACCACCTCCACGGGGCGGAGCGGGGCTGGTGCTGCTGAGAGAGCCGCAGAAACGGGACTTCTTGGGATCTGGGCTGGGGAGACGAGGGAGGGCAGCGGGGCCCCTGAAGGGAGGGGTATGCAGCAGAGCAGTGGACACACA